>NW_021824218.1:0-19751 GCF_006345805.1 Octopus sinensis | reverse complement strand
ACTTTTATTTTTAGCAGTACTGTTACTGAATAGCGCTCTTAGTCGCTTTAGTGACGTATATATTTTTGTCTTTCGACAGAAAAATTGCTAACAAGACACCCTTATTATATATATGGCTACAAGATGTTACCAAACGGTGCAAATAACATGAAATACGTAAACAAACGAGTTAAATACGTAAACAAGAAGAAAAAAAAGAAAAAATAGAAACAAGACAGAGAAAGGACCTTCATCAGTTGTCGGCTGTCTAACTACTCCTCGTCATTTCAATCATTCAACGTCAATATGAGTCTTTACTGACAGTTGCTCCCATTAAATTCTAAAATAAAATTTAGGATTTATGGAGGGTCAAAGTTGGGAACAAAAACATGACAGTGGAGACACAAAAAAACCGAACGAAAACAAACATGAAGAGTCGTTAGATCAGAACGAGGGGAAAATAGTGAACGCTGGGCAAAACATTTTTTCTATATATCATCATTATAATAATAATTGTAACAACAAAAGAATGAGACCTAGATATATTTTATGGTTTCTGTGCTTTCTAGCTATAAACAGGGGATAATCTATCTTTGTGGTTTAATGTTTATATTTGTGTTCTGAAATATTAAGCAAGTGTAGAGATAGTTCGCTAATGTTCATCTCTTGCTACTTGTCTGTTGATTTCCTGGCACAGCCAGGCTGGATGGTACTTTCCAGGTGTCGAACCATAATGAGATCTGTTAGGTAGCTGAAGATGTACACATGTAATGTGCTTGTTGACGGCGAACCTTGTTTCCTCTCATGTTTTCGTGTTTCTAATTTGTCCTTCATTGAATTTTCAGTTCTTATAAAGTTGAATTTGGTTTCTTGGTTCATATCGTTTTTGTTTCATACACACACACACATTTTATTTCATTTAATTCAATATGTATGTACATGTATATATCAACCTTTATGCATGCATTATTAGAGTAGTATTACATTTGTGCGTGGTTGTTTGTGTGTGTGTAATAACAGATTAGAGAAAGAAATATTTGTGGGCATGCGCATCTATACGATCGATATGTAGATAAATAGATTACACGGAACCGAACTCCAGGCACATCGATCAAGCTTGGTTCCTTATAGACAGCTTCACAACAAATGGATTTAGTTCTATTCAACATTAATTCTAAAGAGAGCAAGCATTTTACAAAGATCCAAAACCATTCAAATTTTGTAGGAAAAAAAAGTCTTTATGAAATTCCAGACAAACTAGTATGAAAGCGAATATGTTTTCACAGGACAATACATTTGCACAAGAATGGATGTAGGTGTTTCACTTTAAAATAGAACATTCTATCAGAGGGGTGGTTTGAGCAGTTAAATTAAGTGGAACCAACATCTCTTGAAGTATCGGTTTCAACTTAACAGAAGGTATGGAGCAATTGATCGCATATAAATGCGTGCGTGTGTGTGTGTTTGTGTATGTGTGTCTGCGGGTGAATAAATGTATGTATTTATCTAGGCAGGCAGGCAGGTAGGTAGATAAGGGTTTATGTATATGTGTGTATGTGGCTACGTATCTACATATACATTTATACACACATATGAATAGATTTGATTATATAATATTAATGTATATTTTTGCATACATACATGTATATATGCATGCAAATATACATATAAGTATGTGTGTGTATGTGAGTGTAAATATATATACACTCACACATATTCGTGTATACTTCACTTATGAATATATAGAATATATATATATATATATATATATATATATATATATATATATATATATGCACACACACAAACAAACAAACAGACACACACACACGCACACACATATACACCAGTGCAAATATTCCATTTTTGTCATAATGTTTCCCACTCCATGCCTCCTGATGTTGATATCCGTTCGTGGTTGCATCTATTCATAAGCATTCTTACTTGTTGATCTTTGGCATTAAGAGTTCCAATACAACTTCGCGCCTCCATTCAACACACAAATTATTATTTTTTTCTCATCTCAAAATATAATAGATTCCATGTTCAGCTTCAAGTAGCATCCAGCTTCCAATGTCTCTAGTTTATTTCATCCGTTTTACTCTGTGAACTTATCTTGTTCATTGTGTCATAATTAAATTATATCCCTATACCTATCTATCTATCTACCTATCTATCTATCTATCTATCTATCTATCTATCTATCTATCTATCTATCTATCTATCTATCTATTGTTTGTCTGTCCGTCTATCTATCTATCTGTCTGTATGTATGTCTGTTTACCTAACTATCTATCTAGCTGTCTATCTGTCTGTCTGTCCGTCTGTTTGTCTGTCTATCTATCTATCTATCGTTTGTCTGTCCGTCTATCTATCTAGCTGCCTGTCTGTCTGTCTGTCTGTCTGTTTGTCTGTCTGTTTATCTAACTATATATCCATCTATCTATCTATCTATTTATCTATCTAGCTGTCTATGTATGTATTTATTGATCTATCTACCGATTTGTCAATCTATCTTTGGATGTGCGTATATGTATGTATGTATGTATGTAATGTATGTATGTATATATATATATATATATATATATATATATATATACATAAACATATATACATAGATATACAGATGAATTATTAAGGTTGCCATTCGCAATTTACATCCAAAATCACAAGCATAATTGTCCGTAAAGTGACTGAGGCTACACACACACACACACGCGCACACACACACACACACACACACACACACACACACACACACACACACACACACACACACACACACATATATATATATATATATATATATATATGCACACACACATAGATATATCGATATATATGTGTGTGTGTGAACATACGTATTATATCATTTACTAAGGCTCATTGGTATATATTTGTTTATAATAATAATAAGAAGAACAATAATAATAACAATGGTTTCAAATTTTGCCACAAGGGCACCAATTTGGGGTGGGGGGATAATAAAAATAACCATAACAAGAAGCGAAAAGACAAACGAACATTTCCACACCACAATGTATCATTTGGGTTCCAATGTTGTTTTGCGATTTAGTTGTTATTTTTTATGGTAGAAAATGAAAAAGTTTCCAAAGTAGAAAAAATAAAATTATATTATCCTACAGCATAATAAATCATGTTAAGTAATGATCGCTTGTTTCTGTTGGTAGATAAAGAATATAATAGTATGGCACACACACACACACACACACACACCACACAAATATACTCTCACACAATCATCTTTATGATTTTCAAAAACTAGCCATAGTTCATGATTTTTATCGTTGTTGTTTAACACCAGGTCAAGCCTGGTCGAGCAAATCAACGATAAAAGAACGTTCTAGTTGTAAGCATTCCCTCCTATTTATTTATTTATTTATTTATTTACATTGATATACTTATATATTTCTACTACTTCCAGCATCTCAATGGCCAAAGAACTCTATTTTCTTTTTTTGTTGTTTTTAATTCGTCAGATATTGATTAATAGAAAATTTGGTAGAACCGTTAGCAATAGTTTCAGATGTCTATATTAATGGTAGCGATGTATATTTGGTAAATTTACACACACACACACACACACACAGAATCACACACACACACATACACACACATATGTATGTAAGTATATATATATATATGTCTGTATATCTATCTATCTATCTATCTATCTATCTATCTATCTATCTATCTATCTAAATAACTATGTATTTATCTATATATGAAGGATGTATCACTTTTTCCCCACTCTGCCTATATATATATATATATCGTTGTTATTATGCAAAAGTGTCGTAAGTCCATAACTTTGCTGTTTCAGAAAACGAAAAGCTAGTTTCATCATTCCATAGCAAAACCGTTGTAATACACTTTGACAATTTTTATATCTTGGCATCTGAAGCAGCTGGAGATACGATAGTTTGACCAAAAGACCCGGCTATTGTAAGCAAAAATAAATATTGAAAAAAAACCTCATTTGGCCAAATTTGGATATACGACAGTTTAACATAATAGCAACGATAAATAAATATATATATATATATAGAGAGAGAGAGAGAGAGAGATAGATAGATAGATAGATAGATAGATAGATAGATAGATAGATAGATAGATGATAGATAGATAGATAGATCGCTAGCCACTAAACCTTTATTATTTTCTCTCCCTGTTTATTTCTGTGTTCCCTTCTGTGGAAGAGCGTAGGTCGGAAACGTAAAAGACTTTCTGACTTCCCGAGCGTTAAACTATTACATCTGTTTTTTGTTTACACACCCGTCTCCGTCTTTTGTCCTTTTTTCGTAAATTCTCTCTCTCTCTCTCTCTCTCTCTCTCTCTCTCTCTCTCTCTCCTCTCTCTCTCTCTCTCTCTCTTGTTGCAAAAACCCTTATTGTTATAATTATATAAGTTTTTATCGAATATGGTCCTTTTCCATACCGAAATACTACTAGGTGAAATTTGTTTGACTTTGTCACAAGTCAAAACAGCAATAATCAATTTTACAGTATTTACATAACTTGCTATAGAAATATATTTTTACAAACTTACGTATTAAAGCGTTGGTAAACAAAACTGCGTCAGGTAAGTATAATATTCCTCATCCAGCCCGCATTTTCAAATATTTCTAACTTCATTTTATGCAGAAAACGTTTTACATCCTAAGCATGTCGTTCTCAATTAGAAATACACAGGAATCTGCTGAAACCGCCTTGAAACATGGCGCCTCCTGCTGACGGAGATATATTCCACCTAAACCACATATTATGGCGGTTATTACTTCGACGAAATGTGGGTAACAGCAAAGCATGGCTTTTGGTATTACATTAACTCTCATGCGAATTATAATTTCACTGAATATCTTAACTTTAGATAACAACAAAGTAATTCTATAATTATTGTTCATTATTGATACAATATTGATACAGACAGACACACACATGCATACACACACAAAAACAAACACACACGCGTGGGTTATTCTTGTGACTTATTACAATTCCTTTACATATGCATATATACAGGGTGTCCCAAAAAGACGTACACATACAATCCTAACAAAACAAATTAAATTCAGGAAAATAAATCGTTGTAGAAACGATTATTTATTGACATTTAGAATTATTTAATGTTCTCTCTCATTCCTGCGTGTTCGCAAATGTTCACACTGCCTTCCTTCATTTTCCAAACAAAGCTGATAACGTCCAACAATGGATTCGACAACATTGCCAAACATTTCATTTGGAATTGCAAGACATTGTATTCGAATTTCATTTTTCAATTCATCAATTGTTACTGGTTTTGCGGCGTAAACCCTATCTTTGAGATGTCCCCATAAAAAAAAAATCCATTGGCGTGAGGTCTAGGGAACGTGCAGGAAATTCAACGGTATCTCCCCTCGCAATCCATTTGTTTGGAGTTGTTGCATCGAGGTAAGCCCGTACATCACGATGGTAGTGAGGAGGAGCTCCATCTTGCTGGAAGTAAATCTCCTCGTCCCCAAACATCTCTTCAATTCGTGGGCCGACATTTTCCATCTGTAAGTTTAAGTAAACTGGGACACTGACAGTTTAAAAAAAATGCCTCCCCCGTAGATACACCTCTAATATTGGTTATAGAGTCAAAAATTTATACTATGCAATTGGTTTTGTGAATAAACGCTGTCAGAGTGTCAGTGGTCCTATCTCTCCCGTTTAGAGTGAGGACCATGTACTGCAGCAGCTTCGGATTCAAGGGGACACAGCTATTTAACGCCTTCCCAAACTTTTTGAAGGATTTTCATGGAGTAGAGATAGATGCTTTCAAGAAACAACTTGATCTCCCGCTGTCCAAGGCCCCAGATGAGTTTCTTGCACTTGTCACGGTAAGAAACTCCAAAATGGCAGTAGTGTCGAAATCCCTCTTCACCAAAGGTCAATTGCATAAGAATGGCCATTAAAAAGGTGATTATATTGGCGATGCTCCATCATGGCCACAGCCTTTGGGCTGAAACTTACAAAAGAATAAAAGAATCTAGATAAGTTAGGGTTTTCAGAAGAAAAAAAAGTCAACCACCTAACATGCAACTTAAAAATGCAATCTTTAAGTGGAGCAGTAAAATTATGCAAGACTTTTCTCAAATTTAAGATGTGACTTCGCTCCAATGACGGAGCTTTGTGCCTTTGTTAAAAACAAGCTCCTTCCGCAGAGGGAGACTTCAAATAATTAAAAACAGAAGGAAACTCGTATGCGTAAATATTATTTGATTGCCTTCATACACCTATGTCTGATAGACTCACCATAAACTCCATTAGCTTCTAAAGGTATCATTTTATACAGAAGTACCTAGGTAAAAACGGTTCATCCCTTAGAACCTGTGCAGGCCTATAAATCACAACCGCTTTTCAAAATGATCACACACACCCACCCACACACACTTCCCCTTTGTATCCTACATGGAAGCTGTGACGTCCTGCTGTTTATGACTTCTCGTTTGTGTCCTTTTACATTCGTAAGTAATAAATAAAGGAAACCACAACAATTTTGCAACACGTTATTTCGATATCAATCTCTTTTACATTCTTCGTTATTCCCCCAAACGATTAACAACTTCGCTCCTTAGGCAAAGATTTTTTTTTTTTGTGTGTATTTTTAAGTTCTACCAATCTGATTCTCTTGATTACCTTCTCTCTCTTCAAGCCGCACCAGACTTCTTATCACTGTTATTTTGTTTTTATTCCTGGTCTCTTAATTTTTTTCCTTCTCGTCTAAGATTTAATGTCCCTGCATTCCGATATAATTGCGACTGTTTACATTAATGTGCTCTTCTAAGTCTATAGAACATTAGCTTATATACTTTGCTGCTTAAATTATGAAGTAGTATCTGAAATTATCACCTGTCGTTTATATAATTCAATTTTCGAAGAGTATTTATTGGGTGTCTTCGTGCAGTTTTATAGCTTTTGTCACGTAGATCTGGTAGGTAGATTCTGAAGATCTTTTACAAAATCTGTAGTTTTTGTTTTCCTTTTTGTAAAGCAATGTTTTTTTTTTTTACAAGAATTTGTCAATCTCGACACAGAAAGTCATAAACCATAATTATTGTGGATATTTCGATATCATCTTCTTTAGTCCCCCATTTAGTTCTCGTTTGTATTGTCGATAGTTCGGCAGTGTGGAGATACTGTGGCTATATTTAGAGAATGTTAAGGTGGCGAGCTGGCAGGAACGTTAGCACGCCGGGTGAAATGCGTAGCCGTATTTCGTCTGGCGTTACGTTCTGAGTTCAAATTCCACCGGTCGACTTTGCCTTTCATCCTTTCGGGGTCGATAAATTAAGTACCAGTTACGCACTGGGGTCGATATAATCGACTTAATCCGTTTGTCTGTCTATTCGTTCTTCATACGCTCTGCCAGATTCGAACGTGAATATCTAATCTCTATTGTTTTTCTTTGGTCGATGCGAGTTCGTATTCTCACGTGCGCTCCATGAACTTTTATTTACAGATCAGCACACATCGGCAAATAATTCGTTTGCACTCTTCTATATATTTCTTTACTACCCACAAGGAGCTAAACACAAATGGGGATTAACATGGAGAGACAAACGGATTAAGTCAATTACATTGACCCCAGTGCGGAACTAGTACTTAATTTATCGACCCCGAAAGGATGAAAGGCAAAGTCGACCTCGGCAGAATTTGAACTCAGAACGTAACGGCAGACGAAATACCGCTAAGCATTTCGCCCGGAGTGCTAACGTTTCTGCCAGCCTTTTTTGCTCTCTTCTATAAACATCATCTGGTGATCAAGTTGGAATCAGCGCTCCGGCGAAGCAGCTTTGACAGGCTTTCCATCTTTTATTTAGTTGGATATATAATAAAGTGGACCATATAACACAGAACGAAAGACTCTTTAACGAATGGTCAAATAGAAAACAAAACATGACTTTGATCTTCTACAATTCCTCCGCTCAACATCAATGTAAGTTGAGCTCTTCTGCTGCCTCTTCACAATTTGTCATGCTGCAGTCCCATGATTTCGCCGTACCCCTGGAAGTTGTGGCTGAATGGATGTTACGTCTTGCCAAACGGCAACTCATAACAATGTAGCGCACATTCGTCACTCCGTGAGGTATTTTCAAAGTACCCGCATACCCGGAAATAATAATTTTGACTGGGAACTCAGTCAAAATGTTAATATTTTCGTTACCAAAGACAAACTGGAAAGCCAATATTCCATCTTCATGTAAAATTGGATAGAAATAAAGGTATTTAACAATTAAATATAAATTTCTTGATTGGAAAAAAGAGGGAGACATAAGAATGTTGTATAATCACCAGAATTATTAAAAAATAAAGTTTCTGAAATAGAAAAACCGGAAGGAGGGGATTGCATTCTGGGTAGATAACAAAATAACGTACCAAAGTGTATTTCGCAGATGGTTCCTGTCTTCAGTAAACATACAGTTCTATACTTAAGAGATGAGGAATTATGTACATTATTTACATTTGACGGATATTTGTCCTCATCTTGTTTGTTGTTAACACAAACTTTCGGCTCATATACCTCCAGCCTTCATCAGGTGTCTTCGGAAAATTTCGAACCTGAGTTCTCATTCCTAAGGTATTTTTCGATGTTGTTATTATTATTATTATTATTATTATTATAACTATTATTATTATTATTACTATTATTCAGGTCACTGTCTGGAATCGAACACGGAATCTTGGGGTTAGTAGCCTATGCTCTTAACCGCTACGCCATATCCCCCAATACATCACAGAATTACGAATAAAGATCAAAAGTAGATTTGTACATGAGAAATGCATCTGAAATTAATGTTTCTCTGTTTCCTTAAAAAGGCAAATAAACTTGGTTCAAATCGCAAAGAGCAAAAATGGAAAGTGAAGAACGGTTGCTGATTTCAGAAGAACAGTTTGCCTCGCGTCTATTGTTAAATAATCCATTCTAAGAGTTGCATAAAGGAAGGATTTTCGTTTCATTGAGAAATCTGCAACGCTTACTTTAATGATTAAGTTGAGAATAATTTTAGGGCAGTTGCTGTCGCTGTTGTTATTGCGATTACTGCTAATGATGATAATGATGGTGGTGGTGATGATGATGATGAAAAGAAGGAAGCGGGGAGAAGAATCCGGAGAACGAAGTTTCGGTCTCAGCAGTTGGTTTTAAAATTTGGCGTAAGAAATTTGCGATATTTTAAAAGTTTACAGTTGAAGGGCTGTGAGAAGATTTAATCTTTGAAATCTATCTTTTTTCTTTATCTTTCACTTGTTTCAGTCATTAGACTGCGGCCATGATGAAGCACCACTTCGAAGGATTTTAATCGCACGTTTTTTAAGCCTGGGTTTCAAGTGGTGATGGGGAAAAACATAGACACAAGGACGGACACACCTAAGTATGTATATATGTATGTGTGTGTGTGTCTGTACGACAGGTTTCTTTCAGTTTCCGTCTACCAATTCCACTGATGAAGCTTTAGTCGGTTCGAGACTATAGTCGAAGACACTTGCTCATGGTGCCGTGCAATGGGACTGAACCCGGAACAATGTGGTTGGGAAGTAAATTTCTTACCGCACAATATTTTCTAAAATAAAATGCTCGATGCATTGAGTTTGGAGGAGAAAGCATTACCAAACCGAGTGAGATACGTAGCTATCGTTTAAAACCAAAATAATTTGATAGAAGAGGGGGCGATTAATATTTTTGGCAATGATAGGATACATGTGAGAGTGGAGGTTACATAACACAGCGGTAATTGTTATAAGAACAAAGATGATTCCTGAAACCTTGAACAGATTTAGAAAATAAATCAAGGATAGTTGATAGAGCATGTATGAATTTATATTAAATAATATGGCAAGCGTCAGCCCGTCAGAGATCGCGAGAGACATAAAAGCTTCCCAGCACGAAGCCCTGATTCAGTATTGAGTTAGGCATCATTATACTTTCTCATCAATTCATTCGACTACGGTAGTCTATTATATACAGGAACCCAGTAAAGCCAATATAGAAACTATCAATAGAAGCGAATCGAATAATTATATCAGTGAACATGCAAGAAGCGGTTGAGATGAATTGTGGGTATTTTATATGTAAATGCAGAGGGCAGAACCATCGCTGTTAATGAAAACGGTTGCATCTGATGTGGTTGGCATCAAACACAAACATACAAGACAAGAGAGTTCTTCAGCTAATCGAAAGAAAGTAGTTTTCGCCTGCCTGCAACTGAAAATTAAGTTGGGTTTAATGAAAAATGCTTATGAAGGCAAAAGTGAATAGGTTTTCGGTGGTTTGATGAGAAACTTGGAAATATCAAGGTTCCGAAATTAAAAGCTAGGATGTTGGCGTAACAAAGTTTTTCAAGATGAAAGCTCTTTCAATAGATTTTGGTACTTGTCAGAAGTGAAGGAATGGAAGGATTTCAAATGGATCGCTGTGAACATATAAATATGTGTGTGAGTGTGTACATATATACATATATGTCTGTATGTATATGATGTGTGTGTGTGTGTGTGTGTGTGCGTATGTGTATGTATATGTGCATATATTCATATATATATACACATACATATATATATACGAGCATCGAAATATTTTCCGTGATTCTTACACGAATACATATATTACATACATATATATATATATTATATATATATATCTGTGTGTGTGTATGTGTGTATGTGTGTGTGTGTAAATGTATAAATGTATGTCTAGATGTGCGCACGCGCTTTCGTGTGAGTATATACTGATGGGAAACTCGGAAATATCAACGTTCCGAATTAAAACCAGGATGTTGGCATAACAATACAAAAATGTATTGACGAAACGACTCAATACTTGATTTAGAGTCAGGTAGTCAAATATTAAATTTAAATGAGTTGTTGACTGTAACTTCGAAGTTTTGCTCAAGAAGCACTTCACAGACTACTGGATAAACCTGGCGGCGAATCCTTGAAGTCACTGTGAACTCTCCTAGCATCGCGCGCGCACGCACAAACACACACACACACATAATACATATTTGCGTTGGTTCGTAAAAGTCCACAGAACCGTGATTGCCGTTGACGTCATTCGCATCACCATCATCGTCGTCGTCATCACCATCATCATTATTACCATCACCCCTAACATCGTTATCGTCATTATCACCATCATCATTGGTGCCCTAGCCGACACCTCTGTCTCCTCTGAAGTTAGTATCCGCCTTACTAATGTGGTTTGCATTGAGAGGAATCTCCATACGAACCGAGCCTCGTCTATAGAATATTAGGATATATCTGTTGGAATGCCTATAATGATTGGGGTGATTGCTATATTGATCAACAGAAGAATAATCGAACGACTAAAGCGAGCTTCTTCTGCACTGTTGTTGAGTGTTAACATCAATGTATTGATGTCACTTCAGAGACAGCAGCAGAGTCTGGAGCAATGGCAAGCAATTTATCATCTCAGACGGCAGCATACAAACCGAGCATTTCAAAGAATTTTCGCAGAGTTCCTCTTTCAAACGTTTCCATTGGCTCCGAAGTTTGTCAGATGACTTCTGCTATCCGATGCCATCCATCAACTGGAAATATTTTTATAATAACATTTCATTGTACATAACTAACACGTATGTGCAAGAAATAATTATATTCATTCTGTCGTTATTCACGTATCCTGTATTGTTGTTGTCTACACTTGTTTAGAATTACCTGTAGCACACGTACGCACACATTCAAACAGACGCATATGCACACATACATGTTTATGCCTCTTTTACTCTTTTACTTGTTTCAGTAATTTGACTATGGCCATGCTGGAGCACCGCCTTTAGTCGAGCAAATCGACCCCGGGACTTATTCTTTGTAAGCCAAGTACTTATTCTATCGGTCTCTTTTGTCGAACCACTAAGTGACGGGGACGTAAACACACCAGCATCGGTTGTCAAGCGATGTTGGGGGGACAAACAGACACACAGACACACATATATATATACATATATACGACGGGCTTCTTTCAGTTTCCGTCTACCAAATCCACTCACAAGGCATTGGTCGGCCCGGGGCTATATCAGAAGACACTTGCCCAAGGTGCCAGGCAGTGGGACTGAACCCGGAACCATGTGGTTGGTTAGAAAGCTACTTACCACACAGCCACTCCTGCGTCTATATATATATATATGCAAATTTTATGTTAGTTAAAATATGTTTGTGACTTATTTCAACTGCTAAATGGCAAATACATAGCAGTTATTGTGGAGAAAATACTTCTCTTATGGCAAAAGGTGTGAAAACCCCCGGTTGTTCAGTGTTTTCACACCTTTTACCACAAGAAAGATATTTTCTCCGTGGTAACTGCAATGCATTTGTCTTTTAGCTGTTGAAATACGCCACAAATATATTTTAATTAACCTAAATTTTGCATATAAATATCATTAATCAAAAAAAAAAAACCAGGAAAAACACACAAAGAAAAAACAACAACGTGAGGACGAGGTACATGCAAAAGTATTAGCAGACGCCCTGGGAAGGAAAGAAGGGTAGTTTTACGTTTCGAGCAAAGCTCTTCGTCAGAAATAGGAGACAGAGGAAAGACCAAGAGAAAAGAAAGACGGAGACGCAAACAAGCCAAACAGGTTGTCAAGTGGTGATGGAGGAATAGCAGTAACATAAGGATACACATACACACTCACAGAGACATATATATATATGATACAATATATGTGTTTGTGTGTGTGTGCGTATATATATGTATATATATATATATATTATATATATATATATATACATTCATACATATATATATATATATATAATATATGTATATATATGTATATATATATGTGTACGTGTGTGTGTGCGTATATGTATAGTTATATACATATATACATACATATATATATATATATATATATATATATATATATATATATTATATATATGTATGTATATATATATGCATGAGCGTGTGTGTGTGTATGTGAACACGGCAGATTTCTTGCATAAAAACTTACCAGCTCCATTCGCAATTGTAGTGATCATTTGAAGGATTTCATTGATTACTTCAGAATCGATGGTGGATTCTAGATTGAACGTGAATTTAAAGAGTTCGAACCATCTTTTCAAACTGTCATCTTTGCTACTTTGATCCGTCAGTAGAAAAGTTAAGTTCCGTACCGCGATTTTAGGGAATCAAATACACCTTTCAACTAATAGGAACTTGCAGCTAGTTCCAATTCTTGGGCCTTTTTTGCTCGCCAAAAATTTTTCCTCTCATGCGATTTTCTTCGAGGAGATGTCTAAGGATCTGAGTGATGTTGACATTCTGTTTGAGATCCATACCTTGTGTCTCTGGGGCATAGATTTTAGGAGAACTTTGATTTGAGAATGATTCTCATAGAACTAGTCTTGATGCTAGAATTTCTTCAGCAGAATTGATGCTCTCGCGAAGATTACGCTACAACAGGATCATTGCTTTCTTCTATATTCTCACCTTCAACCCTTCCTTTGTGGGGTGAAAAATGTGTCAGTTTGAAAACTAAAATAAGTGTATACAAATCTTGTATTTTGAGCAAACTTTTGTACGGGGCGTAAGCATGGACTCCCTACTACAAGAAACTAAGAAAATTATCACATGTGCTGTCCGCGCAGTTTTTGCAACATAAAATGGTAAGATATCAAATGTCAAACTTTCAGAAAAATGAGTTACCTCCTGTATCGAAAGCATTCTGTTGCCAATTCAGTAGACATGGGCTGGACAGGTTCGAATGCTAGATGGTCGCAATCAGAAAATTCTTTTGTACGGCCATTATTTAGAGAGATTCCGTGCTAAAGGAAAACCCATCCTTAGGTATCAGGATAAGTTGAAACAATCAGTAAAATCCCTGCAGATTAATTTATTAAGCTGTAGAGGTTTTAAGCTAATCTGAGTGACGTAAAATGTGTTATGATTGATCTGAGTGATATAAAATGTGTTATGATGCATCGAAACAATTTGAGTTGAAGAAACAGAACACTAAAAGAATTCTATCCTACAATCAACGGACTCAATTGACCAATCCCAGGCGAGATCAAAATCATCAATGTCCCCATTGCGACTTCATCATCATCATCATCATCACCATCATCATTATTATTATTATTTATTATTATTATATTATTATTATTATTATTATTACTGTGTGAGAGAGCAGTGCATGCCATCAAAGTGACACTGGGGTAAAATATACGAAGCCCAATATACCCATCATGACTACTCGTCTGATAAGGGTACATTAGGCACATGCATCACAACCATATGTGCACGAGATGGTGATATCAAAATAAACAGCACATGATGCTCCCCCATTACTTCTGCTCGTGATCAGAGATGCACATATCAGCCACTAAGGGACATAGTTAACTAGTTAAGGTCAAACAACCGACAAGCAAATTTGTGGTATTAAGCAGAATATTTGCTGTAGCCCATCTTTTTATACCAAGCCAAAACAATGTACATGATAACACTTCCATTGCCTGGTACTGCATCAGAGCCACTGTTTGGTACTGCATTATTATTATTATTATTATTATATTATTATTATTATTATTATTATTGAGTGAGAGAGCAGTGCATGCCATCAAAGTGACACTGGGGTAAAATATACGAAGCCCAATATACCCATCATGACTACCCGTCTGATAAGGGTACACCAGGCACATGCATCACAACCATATGTGCGCGACATGGTGATCTCATATCAAGATAAACAGCACATGACCTTGCAGGTGGGGCCCAGTTAGAATTTTCTTCAGGTTGAGTAGCCCATCCCACTCAAAAGGTCCCTGAATAAGGGTTGTTTAAGGATGTTGAAAGAACCACCCATGTTTCCGGAGGTGAATTATTCAAACCCCAAAGAATCCCTCTCAACACATGGCTATGATGCTCCCCAACTACTTCTGCTCGTGATCAGGGATGCACATATCGTCAGCCACTAAGGGACATGCTCAACTGGTTAAGGTCAAACAACTGACAAGCAAATCTGTGGTATTGAGCAGAATATTTGCTGTAGCTCATCTTTTATACTAAGACAAAACAATGTACATGATAACACTTCCAATCAGTTAAGATCAGAAGCCATGAGAGTCACTGCCTGGTACTATTATTATTCAGTAGTTTTATTTTTATAGCGTGCTTTCACTTCACTACCGAGCGCAGCTCTGTGTGCCTTGGGTATATGCTGTGATTTGTTGTGATGCTCTGATGGTTATTGTATGGAAAGTGTTCTGCGTAGGATGTGTGCAGTGCCTAGTAGTGTATGTTATATGTGTTTGTAAGTCTTGGTGTTTTTGTTATGTATTTGTCTGAATATTTTTTTATCATGCCTAATGCACCTACTATGATAGGAATTGTTTCTGTTTTCAGATTCCACATTCTATTTACCTCTATTTCCAGGTCTTTGTATTTTGAGAGTTTCTCCATTTCTTTTAGAGACACGTTGTCATCAGCCGGTATTGATACATCAATTAGAAAGCATTTTTTTTCTTCATGATCTCTGACAACTATATCTGGCCTGTTGGCCTTAATTTCTCTATCTGTGTGTATCGGCATATCCCAGAGTATGGTTGCTTTCTCGTTTTCTGTGACCTTATTATTATTATTATTATTATTATTATTATTTTATGTTTGACTTTTGTTTTACATTTGTATAAGTTGGCTCCAAGTCTCACCCAGAGACCTCAAGAGACAACAGGTTGGAAGTTCATGATGTTGTTATGCCTAGTGTGCCATATATTTGGTTTTGTATCTAGTGTTGTACTAGTGAATATCTAAAAAAAGAACAAGGAAAAACGAAAATTATGTTTGTTTTAAAACTTGAGATTACATAGAAAGTATTTTGCATAGGATATGAGCAGTTCCCATGAGCACTATCTTTTGAAATTCTGCCATTTTGGGGGTTTCTGGTGTCTGAGTTAGGTAGCGATCAGCTCCTTTTGCTATCATTCCCAGGGCACCTATGACAACAGGTATTGTTTTAGTCTTCAGGTTCCACATTTTGCTGATTTCTATTTTAAGATCTTTATATTTGCTCAGTTTTTGGTAGGTCTTGACAGATACGTTTATATTGATTGGGACAGTCATATCAATGAAGAGGCATCTTCTTTGTTTGAAGTCTTTCAATATGATGTCTGGCCTATTTGCATCTATCTTTCTGGGGAAGTTCCAGAGGAGTGAGATGTGGTTATTTTCAAGCACTGGAGGTGGTTTGTGTTCCCACCAGTTTTTTTCATGGGACAAATCCAGGTTTTTTGCAGATTACCCAGTGAATATATTGTGCAGCTCTATCATGCCTGTTGAGATACTCTGTAGGCGCTAGAAGACTTAACTTGGATACAACATGATCAATGTTTTCATTTTGTTGTTGACATACACGACATGTTGGGCTACTGCCGTTCTTTAATATGTTGGCCTGGTAGCTCCTCATTGGTAGGCATTGATATTGAGTTGCTATGATAAACCCTTCTGTTTCAGATTTTAAGCCAGAGGCCATTCGCCATTGATGGGTCATTGATTGGTCAGCATCTGCATTATTCGCTCTCTTTGGGCATTTGCCATAGAGAGGTTTTTCTTGCCATTTCTTCTTCTTCTTCTTCTTCTTCTTCTTCTTCTTCTTTCTTCTTCTTCTTCTTCTTCTTATTATTATTATTATTATTATTATTATTATTATTATATTATTATTATTATCCGTTAATACAATTTTCCTTGAATTCCTCGCCACCAGTCACATTCCCCGCGCATGCGCATTTCCTATTTATCAACGGACATTCAAACGCACGCATACACAGTCATTACAGACATTTACACTCACAAGCGCACACGCTCACACATGCACACACGCACTCTCAACACTATGCGCAAACAATCAACTAAATTTATACTAACACACATGCACACAACCGCATATACAGACACACAAATATAGGTACATACACATATGTACACACACTTATACATACATACACTCACACATACATACATACATATATACAAACACACGCACACAAACATATATATATATATACAAACACACACATACACACACATATACACACATACACACACATACGCAAAAACACATAACACACATACACACGCATAAATAAACACACACACACATATATATATACAAACACACGTGCACACACACATATACAAACACACATGCATACACACATACAAACACACATACACACACTCACATATATAGAAACACGTACACACACATATACAAACATATACACACACATACACAAACACACACACATACAAACACACACACACACACACACATATATATATATACAAACACACGCGCACACACATATACAAACACACATGCATACACACATACAAACACACATACACACACTCACATATATACAAACACGTACACACACATATACAAACACATACACACACATAGACAAACACACACTTACCTACACACACTCATACACAGACACATACACTCACACACACACGTATACAAACACACACACACATACGCACACAAATGTATACGTAGACACACACACACACATACGCACACAAATGTATACGTAGACACACACACACATCACACACACACATGCACACATAGATCACACTCATACACGCGCGCGCATTTATAACCAGATTTCCACATGTTGGTCGGCAGATATGAAATAGATTGTAAGTTTTGAAGATATTTCTAATTAGGTCACACATCCACACATACATATAGCCAAACACATACATACGCATACAGATGCATACGGACACACACGCATACACACACACAAACATGTACACATGCAAGCTTTACATATACTCACACACAAGCACCGTAAAGCCACACCACACAAACACACACCTATTTAAACACACACTTACACACGTCTCTCCTCTTGTCTGAATCACTCCCTTACTCTCCCCTATTCTATCTTTAACTCCCTATTAATTCCTTCCCTCCTCCCCTCCCTCTCTCTCTCTCTCTCTCTCTCTCTCTCAGATCCTCCATTATCTTCATATTTTTTCACTTTGATTCTCTCTCTCTGCAAAATAAAAATATTTTCTCTGTGACACACCCATTCTTTCATTCTCTCTCTCTCTTTCCCTCTCACACTCTCTGTATATACATACATATATATATATATATATATATATATATATATATATATATATACACATACATATATATATGTTTTTCTATTATTCGTTTCAGTCATTTGACTGCGCCAATGCTGGAGCACCGCCTTTAGTCGAACAAACAGACCCCAGGACTTATTCTTTGTAAGACTAGTACTTATTCTATGGGTCTCTTTTGCCGAACCGCTAAATTACGGGGATATAAACACACCAGCATCAGTTGTCAAGCGATGTTGAGGAGACAAACAGAGGCACACAAACATACACACACTGACGCACACACACACACACACACACACACACACACACATATATAAAATTAATAAATAAAACATATGCATATATACATACATATATGTACGTACCTACCTCTACATGTATATATACACGCATATATTGGTACAGGACACCAAAAAAAAAAAACGTCGAATACAATGGGAAACGAAAACAAAAACACAAAACCAAGGAACTGGACATTTTTCTTAAACAACAAAAAAATAGAGTACAGGACAAATAACACAAGGAAAATTCCCTTTCTTCAGTCGCCATGGTTTCATCTACTCTGCGTTTCGAAGGTGAAGGCGAAACGCATCTTCGATAGAAAGTTTCCTTCCCGCGAAAAGCAAATTAAATAAAATTTGAGATCTTTTTGGGGAGGGGTAAAAAGGGTAACAAAAACAGGACAGCAACGACAGTACAAAATATAAACTATATATATTATATATATTATATATATATAATATATATATATGCGACGGGCTTCTTTCAGTTTCCGCCTACCAAATCCACTCACAAGGCTTTGGTCGGCCCGAGGCTATAGCAGACGACACTTGGTCAAGGAACCTACGCCTATATATATATATATCTTTGTTTATCTCTAATTCTGTATCTCTCTCTATCACTCTCTATCACTCTCTAACTCTGAATCTCACTCTGTCTCTTTCTGTCTGTCTGTCTCTCCTTCCCCCTCTCTCTGATCATCTCCCCTCCTTTCTTTTCCTTGATCCAGCATCGTTATCTAATTTAATCTTACTTTGACCTTGACCCTGTCTATCCCCCACCCCATCCGTGTGTAAATAAATGTCTCCATCACACATTCTCTCTCTCCCTCCCTCTTTCTCCCTTTTATTCTCTCCGTATTTCTGCATAAACAAGCCTATCGCCCTCCCCCTTCCACCACACCACAGGACTCGCCACCCTACCGCCAATTCCCCATCTTCTCCCACCCCCGCTCGAACCTGTTATTATTTCTCATTCTAATCCCTACTTTTGCCCCCACCACATTGGTCATCTCACCCTACCTCCTTCATCACACATACACTACCTATCTCTTCTCTCCCCTCCTCTCTCTCTCTCTCCCCTCTTCCTCTTCTCTCTTCTCCTCCCCCTGATCCCCTATCTTCGTCTCTGCTCTGATATCTCACTGATATAACCTGTAAAAAGTCTGTCGTAAGAAACCCCAGATTTGTTAAGGACCGCTGCTGGTTTGTGTCGTTAAGATGTGGTAATCTGTAAGTAAACCAGCAGCTGGATAAGACAGGGGGGGGAGAGAGTAAGAAAAAGAGAGGGAGAGAGAGAGAGGGTATGCTTGCATGTGTGTGAGA
>NW_021824217.1:0-19423 GCF_006345805.1 Octopus sinensis | reverse complement strand
CACGAAATTCCTCCCCATGTGTTCGCAATAACGGACACTGCCTACAGAAGTATGCTACAAGAACGGGAGGACCAGTCTATTCTCTGCACGTATAATCCACACTGGCATTTCTAGAGGTGAATCGGGGGCTGGAAAGACAGAGAATACCAAAAAAGTCATTCAATACTTGACTTATGTCGCCTCAAACCGACAGGCTTTCAGAGAGACGGAGGTTGTGTCATTTAAATAATGTAGACCGAGATTGAGACACAACTTTTACAAGCCAACCCAATTTTAGAGGCCTTTGGGAATGCCAAGACACTCAAGAACGACAATTCCTCTCGATTTGTATTGAACTGAGTCAATTTGTAGGGAAAGTACATCAAAGTCAACTTTGACGGAGGTGGCTTCATTGGTGGAGCGTCAGTAATGACATGTAAATGAGTTGAGTAACGTGTAGACCTCCTCGAGAAGAGTAGAAGTATTCGACAGTCTCCCGGAGAGAGGACATTCCATATTATCTACCAATTGCTATCCTCTCCTGCCAACATGCGAGGTTTATCTTATTCTATCACGCCCAGACGAGTTGTTTTTGGGGCATCCTTCCTCCTATCGATATTTGACAAACGGGGATCTCAAGATTTTTGGAGTTGAGGACTCGGATGCTTTGAAGAACACGTTAAACGCTTTCAAAGTGGTGGGCTTTAAGGACGAGACTGTGAAATGTTAAATAGACATATATATGGAGTAGGTTTGATGCAGACTGTGTCGGGACTGCTCTTGTTGGGCAATGTTGAGTTTGGGAGTGAGAGGAATGGGGAACAGGCCACTATTCCAGATAATTCGGTAGCCCAAAAAGTGTGTCGATTGCTTGGATTGCAAGTGGGAGATTTTTCTTGTGCATTTCTTCGGCCACGAATCAAAGTCGGAAGAGACTATGTAAACAAATCACAAACAAAAGAGCAGGTGTGTTGGTGTAATGACTGTAGGCTGAGTTTATGGTGGAAGGCATTTCTAAGGCCACGTATGAAAAGTTGTTCAACCACATTGTACTGTGTCTCAACAGAGTGCTCAACAAGCACAAGCGACAGAACCACCAGTTCATTGGGATTCTCGATATTGCCGGTTTTGAGATATTCAAGGTCAACTCCTTTGAGCAGCTCTGCATTAATTACACCAATGAGAAGCTCCAGCAACTCTTTAACCACCGAATGTTCATAATCGAGCAGGAGGAGTATAAGCGGGAAGGAATTGAATGGGATTTTATTGACTTTGGCCTCGATCTGCAACCCACCATCGACCTTATTGAGAAACCAATAGGAATCATGGGCCTATTGGACGAGGAGTGTCTATTCCCTAAGGCCACGTACAAAACTCTAGTCCATAAAATCACCTCCAACGTCTCTTCCCACCCAAACTTTTGTAAACCCGACAAACTTCGTAATCAGTGCGACTTTGCTATCATTCACTACGCTGGGCGAGTGGATTATTCGGCTGAAAATTGGCTGATGTGCAATATGGATCCACTCAGTGACTCGGCTGTATCCCTCATGCAGAATTCGACCATGCCCTTCATTCGGGAGATATGGAAGGATGCGGAATATGTTGATGTGAGTCAGGAGACATCCTTGGCACGTAGGAAGAAAGGAATGTTCAGGACGGTCTGCCAACTCTACAAAATACAATTGGCAGAATTAATGGACAATCTGAGTAATACTACTGCACACTTTATTCGCTGCATCATCCCAAACCTGGAAAAGAAAGTATGTGTTTAATCCTGACATTAGCCTGGGAAACTGGATGCTCAGTTGGTGTTGGATCAACTTCGATGTAATGGAGTTTTGGAAGGAATAAGGATATGTCGCCAGGGATTCCCGAACAAAGTCACATACGAGGACTTTAGGCAGAGATATTCAGTTCTCGTTCAGACTAATATGCTCAATGACTTTATGGACAGTCGGAAGGCTGTAGAGATTATCGTTTTTTTTCATTCCATTCATTCTTAGCTACAAGAACTCGATTTGGATGTGTTATTGTTCAGATTGGGAGCTACCAAAGTGTTCTTCCGCACGGGAGTATTGGCTCATCTGGAGGAAGAGCGAGATTTGAGGATTGTGGAGTTAGTGGTGGCACTGCAGAGCCGGGGACGTCAGTATTTGGCCAAAAAGTGTGATCATAGTTTTCTAACAAAACAGGGAATACCAGAAACGACAACAATATAGGACAAGTGTTCTTGTTATTCAACGAAACTGTCGGAATTATCTCAAACTAAGGCAATGGCCTTGGTTTAGACTGTATAGCAAGGTTTCAACATTAAAATAACTCCCAGCTACTTCCTTTGGTGGAGTGTGGTCGTGGCGAGAACGAAGTAAAGGATTTGTCTGACCAACTGACCAAAGTCAAATCTCAGTTGGACAAACAGACTGCCGAATTATCAGATACCGCCAGTCAATTGACTGAACTGATACAAGACAAGCAATTCCTCACAAAACGCCTGCAAGAGGAAATAGACCGTTTTGAAGACTTGAATGAGGTAATTGATAATAATTATGTCTAGACTGTCTTCACTCTCTCAAATAGGAAAAAGGAGATGGAGGAAATTCTCCAAGATATGGAAACGAGGCTGTTGGAAGAGGAGGCCAATGCAGTAATGTTTGAGGAGACCAAGAAGAAGTTGAATGCCAATATACGTGACTTGGAAGAACAGTAATGACAATCTAGTGAATGTAGAATGGTCGAGTTTGAAACGAAGAGACAAGCCTTGGTGAGCGACAAAAACACAGCAGAAACCAAGATTTCTCTCCTTGGGCAGGAGTTGAATGATCAGAATTATAAAATCTCTAAAGTTATACATATTCACCTTAATAGACCAGTTGGAGAAAGAAAAGAAGACTTTGGAAGAACATGTGAGTTCTTTGGAAAAGTCGTGTCACTCTGAAGAGGACAGAGGCAAGAATATGCTCAAGCAAGTCAAAAAATTGGAGAGTAATATAATTGACCTCCAAAACCAGCTGAGGAAGGAAACACAAGTCGATATATTGTAATTATTGGTAGACGAAGGGGGAAGTACAGAAGAATGAGAGAAAAGTGTGTGCAGAGTTGGCAGAGTTGAGGGAACTGAATGAAGACAAGACAGCTCAGATTGAGCACATCCATTCACAGTTAAGTGCCAGGAATGAGCAGTGTCTCCAACTGACTGCTAAATACGACGAGGAACTTTTACTGAAGACGAAATACCTCAAAGAAAGCAGAGATAATCAGAATAAACTCCTCTCGGTGACAGAAGAACTTGAGATGGAAATTGAATCAAGGAAAAAACTAGAAAAGGAGAGAAGAGAAATCTCCCAGCAGTTGTGTGACCTTCGGATGGAGCAGGAGGAGACTGCTGATATTGGGGAGGCAGAAAAGATACTAAGAAGAGAGAAGGAGGAGAGGATATCTGTCCTGATGAAAGAGATTGAGGAACAGAGAACGAAATCTGAGCAAATGTTGAAAGAGCAGAAAACCAAGTACAGTCAGCAGGCGGAAGCTCATGCAGAGCAGGTTGAACTGCTCCAGAGAGTATTATCATCTCTGATTGGTTTAGAATGAGACTGTGTTGTCCAAGGCATTAAAATCTCTGGAGGAGGACAAGTCGAATGTGGAGGAGAGTGTTGAAAGATTGACCGCTCAAAAGAACGAGTCAGAGAAGAAGAGAAAGCAATTAGAACAGCAAATGGTTGATTTGAGTACTCGGATGAGTGATATCGAAAGACAAAGGCAGGACTCATTGGAAGAGAACACTCGATTGAGAGTAATTCAATGAAGTAGAGTGTTTAGGGTGAAGTGGTAAAAGTGAATGAAAATATGGAAACGTTGGAAAAGGCTGGGGTAGAGTTGGAAAGACAGTTGAAGCAAATTCGTCAACAATTGGCGGAGACAGAAGAAAATCTGTCGGAAGAGTGTGGAGAGAGGAAGAGGACAGTCAGCTTGCTCAATTCCAAGACAGCGGAAGTGAATGAATTAAAGGACAGGTTGAATGAGGAAGAGGGCATGGTTGAGTCCCTCCACCGACAAGTGCAACAATTGCAATTAAAAGTATAGCGTGTGCTTAATCTCAGTTGGGGGATGTGACAAGACGATTAGAAGTATTGACAGCTGAGAAGGAGGCAGGAGAGGACCTTGTTCGTCGTCTCAACAAAGAAATTGATGTTGTGAGAGGAGAGAAAGAAAGTCTAACTGCGGAGAAGGCACGACAGGACAAGACAGTCCGTCGTCTGCAGAATGAGTTGGAGGATGCCAACATTCAGTTGGAATCCTGTCAGGGAGTGATTGCCTCATTTGAGTCAAAGCAAAAAAAGTTTGACTCTTGTCTGCAAGAAGAGAAGAATGGCAGAGCAAAGTGAGTGTTGAGGGATAATATTAGTGCATTGCGGGAGAAGGAGAGAGTAGAACAGGAGTGTCGTAACATCGAAGCTCGTTATTTGAGTGCATGTAGAGAGCACGAGGAGAGGGAGGATCAGCTGACCGAATATCAGCGAAAGTGTGCACAATTGAGCAGAGAACTTGTTCAAGTGCAGTCAACAGAGGACACTGCGGATGTTAGTGGATTCTTTCATTGTTTAGAAGAACATTTTGAGGGATGAGATTAGACAATTCAAAAAGAAAATCGAAGAACAAAATATACTCATTGCAGAACAGGACGATGATATTTACATGCTACGGAATGACATGACGAGGAGAGATGTGTCTTACCAATCAGATAAGACAGAGTGGGAAAGACAGGCCAGAGAAAGGACTGAGGAATATGAGGAGCGACTCCGTTCAATGGCCAGAAAACTTAAAGAATCGGAGAATATGTTAGATGATGAACAGAAGAGCAGACTTGTTTCAGCTTCCAGCAAAAAGAAATTGGAAGGGGAGTTGGGTGCTCTGTCCTCAGCTATGGCACAGCTTGAGTCTGAGAGAGATAACTTGCTCAAACAAAACAAAAAACTTGGAAGTGGATTGAAAGAGGCCCTGAGAGAGTCCACTGAGGCACATGCTCGTGCTGAACAACATTCTGCCAATTTAGTGCAAAGTCAGACCAAAGTCAAATCTTTGACGAACGAATTGGAAGAAGCTCTGAACACTGCCGGCTCTCTTGAACAAATTAAAAAGGCATTGCAGGAGGAGAGAGATCAGTACAAGGACGAGTCCACATATAAAAACACCCGATTATCCTCTCTACAACAAGAGCTTGCACAATATAAGAGAACTGTTAGCAGTCTACAATCCGAGTTGGAGGAAGAAGTCAACAGCCATGAAGAGTTGGAGGAGCTCGTTCGCAGAGTTCAGTCGCAACACGAACAGTCATGTCAAGAACTGGCAGTTGAGAGAAATAAGGCCGTCAGAGCTGGAGATCTGCTCTCTACATCTGAGAGACAAAACAGAGACCTCAAGAATCGAATTGCTGTTTTGGAAGAGGACTATGCACGATCAAAGACAAGTGCTTCCGCTGTTCAGGTCCTTGAACAGAAAGTCGCCAAAGTTGAGGCACTCTTGGAATCTGAGTCGAGGTTGTTATGCTGTAATAAGAATTCCAGAGATCGAGAAAGTGCTCTTCGTTCCGTGAGGTCTTTGGAAAGGAAACTAAGAGAATCACAACAAAATGTCGAGGACGAGCATAGAATGGTCGAATCGTTCAAATCGCAAGTGGATATGGCCAATTCGAGAAATAAATTGTTGAAGCGAAATATGGATGAAGCTGACGACGAGTTGAATGCAATGAGAAGTAAGTTAAGGAAGGTGCAGAATGAAAGAGATGAGTTGGTCGAGTCAGTGGAAATATTACAGCGTGAAATTGCACAGAAATCCAGATATGCGTTTGTGTTGGATTTTAATTTTTAAAGACGAGGGTCTGTGAACAGTAAATCCGGAAATTTAATGACCAAGAATCTTCCCGATGAGGATGAGTAGTCTATGATTTAAACTATACGATTAATTAACTGATTTTTTTAAGAAACTTTAATATCATTCACTTCGCTGATTATGTAAATGGGACATGGAATATTCATTAGTCGTCCTATTTTTTAATAGTTTATTTAAAATTATTAAAAATATCAGAAATTTTAATATAAAGTTCTTAGAGAAATTTACTTGTTCTCTTCTAAAATCTGTTGCCTTCGCTGCAGTAGAAGTATTCTTCCATTATTTGTTAAACTGCGTGTTCGCGTTCAAGTCAAATAATTTCCATGTTAATAGAGTAGCGGATTGGGGTGGATTTATATCTCGAATATAAATTTTCCTTTGAAATTTCTTTTTGCTAGTAGATTCCAGTCAATGTGTGGAGTTGTTGATACTTTATTTCCAATGTTAAATTCACAAAAATTTCTTCTAATTTGTCGGCCACTTCTCTTCCACTTTTGTTCAGAATGTTCCTAGTGAATGCATATTTCGACTACAGAAATTAATCAAGAAAAATGATCATTTTGATTCTTAAATCTACAATAATAACCAATAAACTTTAAAACTTTTAAGATTAATTAAATCGAATTGAAACCTTTCATCAGGTAAATCAGCGACAATATGGCTCGAATCGTCATACTGCACAGCAAACTTGCATATATTGCACTCAGTTACGACTTGACGAATGATGTTTCGCTTGATTACAAAAAATCTCCTTCTGCAAAGTGCATCCAGAGCATTATGCCCACAATGATTTGTTTCGTGAATTTCTTAAGCAATGATTTTCATTTCTTCTGTGCTTGTTAAAGCTATGAAAAGCTTGTGAAGTCGATTATTATTTCGCAGATATGGCTTTCCGTGAATAAGAATGAAATTTTCAGCTTTCTTTCTTACCCGGAAATTTTTAACTTTTGAAATATTTACGTCTTGACCTTCAAGAACGGATTTTAGTGGATTGTACTCTGTATCAGTTTTAATAAACATCCTCATTTGGGCCATTAGGCTAACGTAATTGTTTTAACGTGAATTATTATTTTATAGGAGGCTGAACGATTAAATGAAATAAATCTGCTCGTATGGGGGAAAATCAGATAATTGTTAGATGTCTATTGTCAGGGTGGACGGTTTTGGATGAGTAAAACCTCTTGAAATGCAATTCATCAGTTTCTGAAAGGAGATGAATTTATTTTTCTTTAGAAAATTTCCTGGCAGAACATTAGTAAATTTTATAGATTGCTACTGTATGTGGAACAGATTATTATACAAAAACAATAAAGTCTCTTTAAATCGGAATACTAATTTTTGAAATGAAGGGAAAAGGCCAAATCACTCTTTTGGACAATCAGGTCGTAGATATCCAAAACACGGTTTTTCAAAGAGTCATGAGAACATTTGTGTAATTCTAGCTCTAGTTTGTAGAATTTCAGAAATCGGTGAAACACTTAGTAGCGAGAAATATTAATTATGTTACTTAACGATATTTTCAAATACTTAAAATGAATGAACGTTTACAAATTTGAAAATACGACAAAAAAGGGGTTTCTCTGGCATTCATTGCTCAATGACATCATGAAAAGAGTAATATATGATACGTGATTTTTTCCCCTTCTTGTTAACCGCGGAAACGAAATTTTCCCGTATCTTTTCATCCTTTTGGAAAAAGCCCCCTGTTTGTGACATAATTTTCTGAAATTCTCCGCCGAACTTCTGACTTAATAACATGCCAGAAAAGCAGGTTAATTTAAAATTAAATTAGTTTTTGGATTGGTTGTAAGTGGACCATTTACGTGAAACACGTGACGCCTTCTTGTCTAAGATTGCCAAATGTAGATATCACAACAAATAGCAGAATTGTCTTAAGGACAAATTATTCTGTTAATTATTATATTTAATCATGAAAGATAATAATATATCATTTATTCCTAGAAATAATAGAGTAGTATCCAACAACATTCAAGTTGATTATGAAAAACATGATATACCAGCCAATAGCCCGACACATTAACTGTTTGGGTGAGGAAAACAAAATGATTAGAAAAAAAGCACTACTGGGTATTCAACATGAAGCAATCGATAAGGCAATGAACAGAGAGGAATTTGAGAAACTCTTTTTTAGCGACATAATCACTCCCCTACTAAGAATAGTATCCGACCCGGTAGAATCCTGCAGAGAACTGGCTCTTTCTCTTCTCTCCAGCTACCTCCCTCTCATCTCTGCTCAGAAAACAGCTCTGCAATACATAGTCCCAGTTTTCCACCAAAGATACACGCAACAACCACTTATTGAAGACTCCGAAGAAGTTAGACTACAAGCAGCACAACTCGTTCTTTCATTCATTGTACCAGAAATGACATTTTTTGAAGATGTTGGGAAAATTACGCTCGCATTCCTTACTGATCCCTTTCCGGCCATCAGACACGTGGCTTGTTCTTGTGTAGTGCGTCTTGCCGAGATAGGTCACATTTATAGCCAGACTGAGGCTATCCTCAAATCTCTCTTGGTCTCCGTCGTTCATCAGCACTCCAAATTACGTAAGACGATTGTGGAGACAATTGGTTTTGTTTTGTGTTATGTTCAAAGGCGTGCTGCTTTTGAGAGGAAATGGAAAATTATTGACTGAGGCATTGCCGCATTTGGCCCAACGATTCTTTGATCCCAACCACACAGTCCGGGAGGCTGCAACACGTGTCGTTGGAATGTGGCTTATCGAATTGCCTGACAGATACTCCTACTTCCATAATCTAATTCCTCTTCTTCTTACCTCCCTCAGTGATAGACAGCCTTCAATTGTTAATGTGGGGATGTCACTGTGGAATGATGCGGGAATTAAATTTATGAAAGAAAATGAAGAGGATTTGAAGGATAAAATGGATTTTATGGAATATTCCTACAGCAGTGAGCCCCTTAGGATAGGAGATACTACTTGTTTTATCTTTTGTTTCTAATCCTAGACGAAATATGTAATTTGGGTTGTTGTGAGCTTGTGAAAAGGAATATTGGGCGTATTCTGCTTGCTCTTATGGCTGATCTTTCAGACTGGCTTGTCTCCACTCGCTCTAAAGCAGCTGACCTTCTCCCCTACCTCCTGATCAATGCTGGTGAATACATGACTCAACATACCGAGCTGATTATTCAAATTATCATTAAAATATCAGCTGACAGTGAACAGACACTCTCCTATAAAGTATTTCTCTCGATTCTAGTTAACAGAAAGCAGCCAATATAGCTGGCTTTTTTATATCTCCTGATTTGTCAGTCGATATATGTTTGGGTCATCTTTCAAAAAATTTATCGTCTCCTATTCTGACGCAGAGCACTCTTTTTGTACTAAGTGCCTTGATTAAAGGAATTCCACAAGACGTATTTGAAAAATTCTTACATAAGTTAGCGCCGAATATATTAAATTCCTTTAATGATGTCTGCCACTCTGAAATTGTATTGGAATTTTATTACTCCTAGGCTCTAACTCAAAGGGCGTTGTTTGAGTGTTATGTATCATTGTGGAATATTTTAGGGGATGATTTTTATAAATATACTTTTGAAGTTCTTAAAGGAAGTTTGTACATATATTCCATTACCGAGGATCGAGAACTGGGATTAGAGATTAAACTATTTTGGGAGAAAATGGCAGAGGCGGAAGGTCTGGGTTCAGTTAAAGATCTTGTTAACAAATTCTCTATACAATTATTTGGCTCGTTGGGTTCAAATGCTCAGTGGACGGTTTTTTCTCCTGAAGGAAAATTCTTTGACTGTCTTGTTTCTGAATCGAGTCTCTATTATATTAAATTTTATTTTTAGTCACAGTCTCGTCTTGGAGTCTTGCGAGGCCCTATTTTGAACAAAATTTAAGCACTGAATGTGACCCAAACCTTCGATTACGAATATTATCTTTATTTTCAAGATTTGTTTTGAAAGTAATTCAATTGGAAGAAATCGATACGATAATTAATTCGGAGGAGTAAGTGATTGGCGGTCATCTGTAGAATTGAGTGGGTTATTGGTCGACTGATTGCTCCCAATATAGTATGGAAGGCTGGTCGTTCTGCATCAGCAGTGAGAATTGCTGCTTTGGCCTGTCTTTGGACTGTGATGAGTCAACAAATCATACAACGAAATATTTCTGCAGAGTTCTCCCCTAACATTTACTTTGGTCTTTTAAATTCACTGACGTCTTGTTTGGAGGACAGTAACTCGATGAGTCGTCTTTTCTCTGTCAGAATATGTAGCAGTTTGATGTTGATATTTTCAAAAATTCCGACAAACAACTGTGATTTTGACATCGAGGAAAAGTTGTTTGCCTTCAGTGAAAATTTGCTTAAACGAATGGACGACAGTGACGACAATATTCGACTTGAAGTTTTGGAAGCTTTTTATTCGTATTTCGATTGCATTCGTCATTTTGGTCTGGCAAACAAGCGTGAGAGTTATTTTGAGTTTATATTTCGATGCTTGCTTATTCACATGGACGATGTTGCAGTTCAGGAGTCTGTTTGTGGTTATTTTATTATTAGTAAATGTTAGGGCTCTTGATGAGTTTGATTGATGTGAACGGGCATTTGTTGAGAGCGGAACTTGTCAAAGTTTGTGGAAGGCATCGAGTGACTCATTACTGTGATATGCTACTTAAAAGATTGGATGAAGACTGTGCCTAACTGTTTGGCTAATAAAATTACGTTATTTCTTAAGTTATCAAATGGAATACATTATTTTAATGCAGATAAAGATAAGCTTAGATATATAAAAGTTGCAAAGTCCATTAATTTCCCAATGATTTTCAATTTCCCAGTGAAGCTTTATGTTGTAATCAATGCTATATTTTGTAGCATTTTTTAAAAAATCACAAATATATTTAAAATATTAACGAGACTAAAAAAGGGCTTAAAAGTTTTTTCCTTACTCTTAGTACGAATGATTTTTTACTAAATTTAACTTAAGCTCTTTTTTGGGGAATATTTCATTATATAAACTACGATATCCTCCCTTAATAAATTTTTATACTATTGGATTCGGGTTACCTTCAGAATTAAAATGTCGAAACAATGTCAAAATTTTTGCCGAAAGACAAGCTAATGAAATAATCAAATTGTTAATTCATAAAAAGTAAATAAGACTGATATTGGTAAAGAAAAATTTTTTAATATTCTTATTGAAAAATTAACGAAAAGGAAATAACGGCCAACGAAGTAAAGGATTTTATTGTATCAAGGATGTTACTCAGGCCTCTTCTGTACCCTAATCATGGAGATGCGTTGGTAGTTGTTTAGACATCTTCTAAGAATGGAACAGGAAACGCCTGAAAATATCTTCATGGAATAATTCTTTGAAATACTTAGAGAAAAGTTTCGAAGTCGTTTACTTACTACGTTTTCGGAAGTTCTAATCAATGGTCTAAAGCTAACAATAAAGGCTGTGTATATACAATCAAATCGACTATATTACCTTCCCAATCTCATTATAGAGATTGTTGTCCGACGCTAGAAGTTGTGGAGGAACGGTAAATGACAGTGACCACAAACTGACAGTTTCTAGATTGAAGCTTAAACGATAACCAAATTTATAACATGGGAAGTAACCAATGCATTCATGCACCTTAAAGGCAATCGATCAGCGGGCTTGATGGTATACCGGGCGAGTTACTAAAACACGCCCCGACTATCGTTTGAAATATAATCAGGAACATATTAAACGAGTCAATGGAGTTTCATTGTTCCCTTCCATTAGTCTTAATCCCAATACACCAATCTGGAAAAAAGAAAGATTACTAGATGGACTAAGGCCAATTATTCTACTGTCAACCATCAGGAAAACTTTATCGATTATAGTGCTTAACCGGATACGAGAGCCTATGGAAAAATACTTTTCTCAAAGTCAACGTGGGTTTTGAAGTAAAAGATCTATCTCGGATATCGTGTGGAGCCATAGATGTCTTACATCAATATGCCAAAAATACTCAAAAGTCATATACATTTCAGAATTTGACTTTACGAAGACCTTCGACAGCATTAATTAAGAAAAACTCATGAATGTTCTAAAGGAACTTGAAGAAGATTGTCTAAGACTAATAAGTCTATTACTTTCTAAAACGGATCTATCTGTGAAAATTGGAACTAAGCAGTCAGGGAGATTTAGCACTAATATGGGCACTCCACAATTCTCAATCTCTTATTCTAATCATCATATATTTCGAGGAGAGCTGGGATCCAAATATGAAGACATTACCGAATTACTATACGCTGACGATGTATACTTTGCCTTTACTGACCAGGAAATAGTTGACAAAGTTTAACACAAGGCCAAAAATATATTGAATAAATTGAATTTACGTATAAACATTAAGAAGACTGACTTTACACGAATCGAACAAACAATATCAAGAAATGACAAGCATTGGAAACATACAAAAAACTTGGCTTACTACTTTAGGATGCCGAGGAAAGATGTTTGCCACAACATCCTTTAAAAAATTGCACATCTGTTTAAGAAAAAAGCATTTTCCGATGAAAATTTGCATCAGATTATATAATACTTTTGTGAAACCAATATTGCTCTGTAATTTTCTTCAAAAAAGATTTAAAGAAGCTAGATGCATTTCATAAAAACCAACTCCGTAAACTGATCAGAATCTTCTGGCCAAGAAAAATTATACAATATATGTAAATCTATACAAATCATTATGGACGTTATTTTATCGAGATGGCAACTATTTGGACATATCCTTCTAAATCATGTAACAAAATAATGGATGAATATGTCCACTCCGGAAGTTCATGAGTATCGAGGGCGACCAGGAATACGCTTGCAACATGCTAAAAGAAAAACTACGCAACAATCGCCGGTAAACTGGTCGCGGCGGACGATCTGTACGACGCTCGAATGAAGACCAGAAACAAAAGAACGTGGGTGAAGATGGCGGGGAGCATGGCTCTAGGCATTCCTCAGGCGAAACCCTTCTAGGGCGACGCGAAAGAGCTAACTAACTAAAATTGTTTGCTAAATTAAAGAACGTTAGAGAGTGGAGAATCGAGTGATGTAAGCTCCACTTGTTTATCTCGTTTGACCTCCTTGACAAAATGACTCAAATTATCTAATTTCTGTTATAATTATGACAAACTCGAATTGCAGGTTATTTTCAGTCCGATTTTAAAAACTTCATATAGAAACAAAGAAATCTGTTGCATATATCTACACTTCTGTTCCTCGATGTGCTTGAAATGGCCGCCATCCTTGAAAAATATTTATAAAGAAAATTAATTTTAGCATCTTGCAGAACGGTAAAACTGGTTTTATCATGACACGTATTTTTATTCAATCCACCTGCTTACATATAATCCGAACACGATTCCCATACAGACAATTCGGTTGCAGGTCATTAATATTTGGAAACGGGCAAAACGAAAGAGTCGATATTGAATGGCAAATCCTTATTCCCGTGGATGAAATAATCCCAGATCTTTTATGATAATCATTATAACTGGAACTGGGGATCGCGAAGAGTAGTGGAGATAATCACATCTGGCAAGGAAAGCGACTGGGGATGATATTATTAGCCACCACTTCGGAGATGTAGGCCATCTCAACCATCTCATTTACGTAATCAAAGATCTATCTTACTCGTCAGAAGCGGGAATAGTCATTGAATCTGGAATAGCAGGAATTTCCCACCACAATTATTTTTTGCTAGAATAATTGAGCGGTTCATGCGTGTTGGTTGTAGTCGATGAGCATGGTCCGTCTCTAAAACATGTGAATTGGGGAATGAACGCCCAATCTGTAGGACATGAACTCAAAAAAGAGAAAAGACGAATAGGTCCCTCATTCGTAATGAACCTTTGGGTCAGACGGAGCTCATAAAGCAGTAACCAACTGTCCGTCGTGTACAAGGTAAATCTTATGATTTTTTATAAGGACTTGTGAAAGGAGAGTAGACTGCCATATTTACAGAATTTTCTGGCAGCATTGTACACTAACTGTACACACATTTCCGCACAATGTATGATTATTCTGTCGAGTAATAGTCAATAGATTTTAGAATCCACCCCAACCAGCGAACTCGTCCCAGAAAGACTGTTCAAAATTCTGGCAGATATCGATTAATGTGCTTTATTCAAAGCAATAACAAATTAAATAAATTTGCAAAATCATACCTTGATTGCAAATATGAGTTGTTTAAATTGACTAGATATCTAGTTAATATTCATTTAACTTTACATTAGAGCAGTAGTTCTCAAACTTTTTGTTTCGCATACCCCTTGGTGTCTAAGATTAAAGATGATTAATGTAAATCATCACCCGGACGATATAAACTGCCCGGACGATATAATATACGACAATGACTAACCTTCTATTTTTGGATCTGTTAGTGAAAGATGGACTGATCTCGCACGATGGACTGATTTTGAATTAAATAAGTCTTTGTTTACAGAGATATGTTGTCGGAAAAAAACCAAAAAATCGATTAAGCTATTCTTGGATACTTGAAGGTAAATCATAAACTTTTACGGAAAAAGTACACCCGTAAGATCTACTTCATTTATTTCAAGTATATCTTTTTCAATTTGAAATAAACAAGATGAAATAAATGGAAAGTTATGTGATTTATTAAATTTTATTTAATTGTAGATGGCAGATGTTATGATTTGAATTTTCGAGCATAGTAAAATTAGAATTTTTTATAATGTATCCACTGTTGGAGCTTCATAAAAAGACCTACAATATTAACATTACTTCTAAAAACTTTTTCCAGAATGTCAACAATTCTAATCCTTCCTTTGTACCAAGAAATTCAAAACAGTAATCGCGAGAAAATGCACGTTAAGTAAGATAGGGTTACGCCCCAATACTTACACTCCTCGACAAAAAAATGATTCAAAAATTCATATTTAGTTTTTTTGAAAATCTTATAAATATTCTGTCACAGGCCACAACTGTTACTCCGCCAGATATGTTACACTAAAATTCATATAAATAGAAATAAAAACTTTTAAAATTAAAAATTAATACAAAGCATAACCTAATTGTTCGCAAAAATATGCTTTTCTGAATAGAAAAAATTTGGACTGAAACATGAATTTTTTCCCAAAAACCAACATACCGTGTAAAATATGAGTTTTAAATTATTTAGCAATCTATTTAATTTTGGCTTATCCATATCTTTTTTTTATTAAATAATTATTCTTTTTTTTTAATAAAAAAAATTTTAAAAGCCTCTTATTAGTTTAAAACGTTTTCTATCAAGGAATCACAAAAAAGAAGGATCATTCCCAATTTTAATTAAGCGTGAAACATGTATTTCTCATACATGTCACCTGTCTCACTTTGTATTGTTACTACAAAATCGTCTTTTGCCACAATTGTGTATTTCACCATCTCTAATCCATCATAAAGTGGATATTGTCGTTTGTTAGCGTCATTATCTTGCCTAAATTACATGTTTATACATCCCAAATACCTTAAGATTACTATCTCTCCTACACTAAAAGTAGCCTCGTCATACTTCCATTTTCTTCTCTGAGCCATTTTATCAGCTGCCAACAGAATATTTACATACGCTTCATTCCTTTCCTCTTCCAAATATTCTATGTCATCATTTTGCATTAATAAAAAAAACTTAAAACCTGGCAAGGAATACATCGTTTTATGACACGATTGATCTCTGCACGTGATATTCCGTGGTATAAGCGCGCCAATTTTGAAAACAACCGGTCTCGACCAAAATGATTCAAATTATGTTCAGCCAATTGAAATAAACATTTATTATGCAAACTTCAATATATTTATCTTTAAGTTCAGCTTCATCGCTGCAGAAAAATCTTAATTTAAGTCCATCTTTAGTGATATAGGAGCTCCATCCAAAAAATCAAATTTATTTGCTAATTCAGTAGTCTTGATCTTTGCATCCGCGAAAGCGTCCTGCTGACGAATACGAGCTCAGGATTGCTCTTAAGTTCCTTAAGTAATTCTAAGTCTTCCTTTGTTACTTGCACTAAACGCATTTTAACGTGTATTTGTAATTTAAAAAACATCAATATTTTTAAAAATTTATAAGTTTTCTTTGATTTCATAGAAATATACCAAAGGATTCATGTTTTAAGTTTTTTCCAACTTGACATTTGATGTTGGTGTAACACATCTGGCGAGTAACAGTTGTGGCCGGTGACATATTCTAATTTCAAAAAAACTTAATAGATTAGTTGGAACTATTATTATTTAAATTTTAATAAAATATTGTTAATTACATTAATTTGGAAAAATTAAAAGCATGACACACAATATGTTAGTATATGTCAGTGAAAAAAATGATTCAAAATTAACCCATTCCTAATTAATATCGGAATGCTCTCCTTTTGCCGTAAAAATTTCCCAGCATCGTTTTGTAACTGATAGAATAAGTTTTTCAATAAATGTTTTGGAATATTTTCCCAAATATGGAGAAGTTCCTGCTTTAGTTCTTGACATTTTTTACATCGACTTTGCGTAATTCAGCCTTCATATGAGCCCATATATGCTCAATTGGGTTCAGATCATGTTTTCTTTTCAAAATAATCCATAATTAACTTAGCAGTATGACAAGGTGGCATTGTCCTGCTGAAATGAAATCGCAAAGTCCCATTTTGCAACAGATCTCTGTAGCTTGTTGGCTAAAAGGTTTAAATATTCGCCAAATTTAATATCCCGTCAACAAAAACTAATTCTCCAACCCGTTAAAAGAAAAACATCTCCATACCATGAGTTTCCCTATTTTTGTTCTGTAAAATTTCAGACCAAATCACCTGTTCCAAATTTCACAGTTGTTGAAATATTTTTAGACTTAAATTGTTCACCGCTTTTCCTATAAACTATTTTCTTGTTTTGTTTGGAATCACGTGAAAAACGCATTCATCCGAAAAAATTGTACTTTTCCATTCGTCATCAGTAGGGCAACCAGAAAATGACCTTAAAAAAGTTAAATATGACCGTAAAAAATATGACTTTATGACTTTAAAATTCTAAAATATAACTTAAAAATATTAAAATATAACCTAAAAATCAAAAATGACCTATCGAATTTTGATTTTTAGATATTCTGAATTTGAAAATATGAAAAAATTAAACATTTCAATCAATGAATTTATTATAATATTGCATCATATAATATTTAATATTTTCTGGCTTGAAGTTTCTATCCTTTTTGAGCAATTTATTCAGCATAGAAAAGCTTCTTTCTGCAGATATTGATGTTGAAGGACATTTCCATAAGTAAATAAATGTTTCTGGAGAAATACTAGAAATTCTAGCATTTTTAATATCGTCCATGGTAACATACTTATCCACTTTAAAAAATACTTGTTGATGTCACAATTATCCCCACCAAAATTACCGGAATCAATGAATTCAATTGCATCTTTAATTGTATAAAATTTTTCTTGCCATTTTCTGATTTCATCAATAATAGGTTGTATGAGCCATTAACTCTTCCCAGATTTTTCTCCAAATTTTCAGAGCTAACAGCATTTTTCGTATTCATCACAATCTTTCCACAATAGGATAAGACAATTTCGCGAACTCTTGAAAGATGTCGACTATAATATTTTGCTGCGTCCCAACCAGCTGCCCCATCTTGTTAGAACAACATCAGGTGGAAGTCCAATAACTGTAAAAAGACTCCTCCGGGAGGGATTTTTTACAATCGACATTTTGATAGACGAGATTAAGTCGTCAATATATTTATAATGTGATCTAATCTTTAATGCACAATTGTGCAGAAGATGAGCAAAACAAGTTATATGAATCATTTTAATATACATAACCTTCAATGTACTCGCTGCTAAAGTCATATAACGGCAGCATCAGAAATAAATAATAAAAAATTTTCCCTTTTTATATCATAAATTCGAATTGTTCATCTACAATTCTACAAATTGCAGATGCATCACAAATTTCAATTTCCAAGCAATTAATAAATAAATTTTTTCAGGACTTTCAATAGTCCCACAAAGAACGTTAACAAATTTCTGTTTATTTATTTCCGTTTCATCAACAAGTATGAATATATCTTTTCCAGAAATAATTGTTTTAAGCATTTCAATCAATTGATATGCAATCTGGAAATATATTTCTGCACCAACTTTCTCTGGGAACAGTAAATCCGAGATTATTAAAAAAAATTAATAAAGTGTTCATTTCTTATTTGTAAAGAGGTATATTCGCCTTCGTCATCACTTCGACTAAGCAAATCCGAAATTTTTCTTTGCTTCAAGTTTCGGAAGAGTGTTGAGTTGCGTTTGGAAATTTTGTCTGTTCCTTTTTATAGCCGGGTAGTTTCCCTGTGCTGCACCACATTTAACGTTTTCGTAAAATTAAAAAAAACTGAGCATTTCAAACAAAATAAACGTCCAGCCGAATCAATCTGAAATTCAGACGGGTATCGTTTAATTATTTATTAACTTTTGATTGTTAGATTGCTTTTGTTTCGGCATCTAAAATCTATAATATTTAAGCGGCCAACTACCAAAACTGTGTAAAACGTGTAATTGTCAAATTAAACAAAGATTATAAAAATATATGATTTAATAAATATAAATAGTGACCTAACAAAAAAATATGACCTAAAAATAATATGACCTAACGGCATAAAAATGACCTATAAGACCTAAAAAAATTAATAAAACTATTAAAAAATATAATAATAGTTTATTAATTATAGAAATAGCATCAATTGACCAATAAAAAATAATATGACTTATATGACTTTTGGTTGCCCTAGTCAATCAGATATGGTTAAAAATTTTTTCGTTATTTCAATCTTTTTTCAGTGTTTTTGTTCAAAAATGGTTTATTTTTAGCGACACGCCCAAATATACCATTTTCATTTAGATTTCTTATAATTGTTCATGATGAAATTTTTTATTTGTTAGTTTCCCGATTCATTTGAGATCTCTTTCGATGTTTTTGTTGGATTTTCTTCAGAATATTTTATCAATTCTTTTAATCATTTTCATTAAGTATTTTTGGTCGTCCAGATCTGGTTTTCGATGAATCTTTCCTGTCTTCTTGTATCGTTGGATAAAATTAGACAATGTTGCCTCATGTACCCCGACTTTTGAAGAAATGCCCGAAATGGCATTTTGGTTTCATATAGGCAATAATTTTTCCTTTCATGAAGTCATCCATATGATTTTCCCTAAAATACAGATATTAAAATCTTATAAAGAGATATTTGTTTAGATAATTTTTTGAATCTTTTTTTTGTCACTGACATATACTAAATATTGTGTGTCATGTTTTAATTTTTCCAAATTAATGTAATTAACAAATATTTTATTAAAATTAAATAATAATAATTACAATAATCTACTAAGTTTTTTGAAATTAGAATATTTATAAGATTTTTAAAGAAAAACTAAATATGAATTTTGAATCATTTTTTTTGGCGAGGAGTGTATTTATAATTTTTCGATAGAGATTCACTCCGTTTGGGTATCTGCAATCGCCTTGGGCTCCCTGTCTGCAGACCTTACCCCTGGCGTTGTGGGGCTAAAG
>NW_021824216.1:15000-19276 GCF_006345805.1 Octopus sinensis | reverse complement strand
CTTCGGCGGAATTTGAACTCACTACGTAACGCCAGACTATAAATACGCTTAACTTTTCGCCCGGCGTGCTAACTTTTCTGTCAGCTCGCTGCCTTCAATAATCATGATAATAATAATAATAATAATAATAAAAATAATAATAATAATAATAATAATAATGATGATGATGATGATGATGATGATGATTTATGTAATGATAATCTTTATAATCTCAAATTTTAAAGCAGACACATAATTTTCTTATGGTTTCTTAAACATTCTCTGTAATGTACAAAATCAAATATATGGCACCCTAGGCATAACACCAATGTGAACTTCTAACTTGACTCTTGAGGATTCTAGGTGAGACCCGGTGCCAACTTGTACAAATGTAAAGCAAAAGTCAAACAACAACAACACTACTACTACTACTACTACTACTACTACTACTAATAATAATAATAATAATAATAATAATAATAATAATAATAAAATTAATAATAATAATCATAGGCGCAGGAGTGGCTGTGTGGTAAGTCGCTTGTTTACCAACCACATGGTTCCGGGTTCAGTCCCACTGCGTGGCACCTTGGGTAAGTGTCTTCTACTATAGCCTCGGGCCAACCAAAGCCTTGTGAGTGGATTTGGTAGACGGAAACTGAAAGAAGCCCGTCGTATATATGTATATATATATATATATATGCATGTGTGTGTTTGTGTGTCTGTGTTTGTCCCCCTAGCATTGTTTGACAACCGATGCTGGTGTGTTTATGTCCCGTTACTTAGCGGTTCGGCAAAAGAGACCGATAGAATAAGCACTGGGCTTACAAAAGAATAAGTCCCGGGGTCGAGTTGCTCGATTAAAGGTTGTGCAGCAGCATGGCCGCGGTCAGATGACTGAAACAAGTAAAAGAGAGATATGTTCCGCTTTAAAAAACCCTTTCCCTTGTAAGGCAAATGGCTGCAAAATTTGAATTAAGCAAAGATGAGTTCAAACTCCACCGACTTCGACTTTCATCCTTTCGGGGTCGATTAAATAAGTACCAGTTACGCACTGGGGTCGATGTAATCGACTTACACGGTTTGTCTGTCCTTGTTTGTCCCTTCTATGTTTAGCCCCTTGTGGGTAGTAAAGAAATATATATATATATATATATGTTCGATGTGGAGATAAGATAAGACAAATTAATTAAAGAAAAGTCAAGAAGTAATAAAGAATAATAAACAATAATTAATGGATATATGTGTAATACAACCCATTGTCATTTCGAAGTGTGTGAAAATGATGGACATATTTTGAACTTGTCTTCTAATACACATTTCTTTACTACCCACAAGGGGCTAAACATAGAGGGGACAAACAAGGACAGAGAAAGGGATTAAGTCGATTACATAGACGCCAGTACGAAACTGGTACTTTATTTATCGACCCAGAAAGGATGAAAGGCAAAGTCGACCTCGGCGGAATTTAAACTCAGAACGTAACGACAGACGAAATACGGCTACGCATTTCGCTCGGGATGCTAACGTTTCTGCCAGTACACCTTGCTGTGCAGCTTTCCTTTCGCAAGCTGAGATACCACTGTTTATATTTACAATTCAGGCGAATGTCTCAGTGGTTAGACCGTCGGGCACATAATCCTGTGGTAGTAAGTTCGATTCCTGGACGAGTCTGAGTGATGTATTTTTTAGCAATACACATTATTTCACATTGCTGCTGGTCACGGCTCTGTAGAAATGAATTACGATATCACTGGTACCATGTTGTATCGGTCTTTGCATTTTCCTTTGGATAACATCGAATCTTGTGGAGAGGGTAGTCTAGTATGCATGGGCGACTGCTGACACTCCATAAACAACCCTTCTCAGACTGGTGCCTCCGAAGGTAACTTTCTAAGTGCAATCCTATGGTCATTCATGAGCCGAAGGTGTTCCTAATATTTACAATTCAATATCAGATGATTTCACATTTTTTTACTTAGATCCATCCATTTATGCATACATACAAACATAAACGTACACACACACACACAAAGAAACACGTATATGTATGTTCATAAACACACCACACACACACACACACACACACACACATATATATATATATATATATGTTTATATGTATGTATGTATATATGTATTGTAGCGTATGGTTAAATCATTCTCTTTTAATGCTTTATTATCTAACACACTCACCTGTAAAGTTTCCGCTCGTGTGTGTGTGTGGTGTGTGGGTGTGTGTGTGTGTCTGTGTGTGTGTCTGTCTGTCTGTGTGTGTGCGTAGTCGGAAAACAAACAAGCGCTTTTATCAGGCATCGTCTCTTTTCTTGTTTCTTTTTTTTTTATTTTTGTTTATTTTTCTTATTCTACTTGGTTAAAGAGTTACTCTAAGCACCAATCTACTTTTTGCCCCTTTTCTCCTCCCCGGCGTACAATTCACCGCGCATACTCATTTACGTAAAATATTTCGCATCTACATTTTCTTCTTGCAGCCTCTCACGTTGGTGACTGTCCGCATTTTCTTTCTCTGCATCCAATTGTGCTGTTTATCTTACACATACGTGAACACACACACACGCGTGCGCACCCGTATCTCGAAAGAGATAGATTGATAGGTGGGTAGATAGATATATAGATAGACAGACAGATAGACAAACAGACAGATAGATAGATAGATAGATAGATAGATCGGTAGATAGATATATAGATAGACAGACAGATAGATAGACAGATAGACAAACAGACAGATAGATAGATTGATAGATAGATAGATAGATAGATAGAAAGATAGATAGATAGATACAGAGAGAGACAGACAGATACATAGAAAGATAGATAGATAGATAGAAAAAATTTCTATTACTCTTCACGGCCGATGTTACACTCAAGCACTGCCTTGTATTTTCATCTGGAGTTTTCATCTTTCAGTTACGTTTCCGAAAGGACGAAAGGCAAAGTCGACCGCGGCGGAATTTGAACTCAGAACGTAACGGCAGACGTAATACCGCTAAGCGTTTCGCCCAGTGTGCTAACATTCCTGCTAGCTCGCCTTCTTAGAGACATAGATATATTAAACCTCAAAAGTTCACATTATATTTACTGTTGAATCATTATTTGTTAGCGAGGAAGTATTGATAGAACAGGAGTGGAAAACTAGTGAGTGATAGAAAAACTGTGACGGAGAACGGGGGAAATATTCGAGAGGAGAGAAGTGGGAAATATATTAGCAAATTGGTCGATATAAACCGGTATTTAAAATATGGTTAATTATTCAGAAAACCGTTCGCTTAAAAGAAATTACTTGGCTAGTGGTCGGTCTCCTTATTACTGTGACATAACATGTTTTTAGCATTTACTTGTTTCAGTCATATAGCTTCGGCCATGCTGTAGCAACGCACAGATGAGGCAAATCGAACTCTAGAGTTTTTTTGATGTTTATTTTTCCGTTTAGTACTTATTCTGTCGCTTCTCTTTATCTGAAGCTCCAAGTTACCGAACCTTCGCAAATAAACACTAATTTTTAAGTGAGGGTGGAGGACAAATACAACACGAAATCAAACACACGCACACACACATATACACATACACATACATATGCATACATAAATACATACATCTTACCTTCGAAACACGCATTGAGTCGAAACAGGAGCAGCTGAAGAATGGGAATGTTCCTTGTATTGTTTGTCTTGTACTCTGTTTTTTCGTTGTTAAAAGAAGTCCGTTTCCTTGTTTGGTTTTATGTTTTCGTTTTTCGTTGTGTTCTATGTTTATTTGCGGTGTCCTGTACTCATATATGCGTGTATGTATACTTATAGATGTAGGTATGTACATATGTGTATGCATGTATGCATATGTTTTTTTTTTATCTAAATTGTTATTATATATATATATGTATATAAATAATAATAATATATGTATATATATATATTATAATATATATATATATATATATAATATATATATATATATATATACATACATACATACGTAGAAAAAGCAGAGAGAATGAAAGAGAGAACAGACTTATTAATATACAGAGATACATATTAATATAGATATATAGGTAAATAGATCGCTATAAAGGCAGACAGAGAGCCACACAGACAGACTGAGTGATAGATAGATAGATAGATAGATAGATAGATAGATAGATAGATAGATAGATAGATAGATAGACAGACAGATAAATAGATAGATACGACCGGCTTCTTTCAATTTCTGACTACCCAATCATTTCACAATGCTTGTGTAGGCCGTAGATATCACGAAGGTTGAGTCTTACTGCGTGGTACCC
>NW_021824216.1:0-10000 GCF_006345805.1 Octopus sinensis | reverse complement strand
TGACGAGTTTCGTTTTTTTCACTTTCCTGAGGAGAAGATTGCATTGTTTATACCATTTATTCTTTTGAATAGTATCAGTGGAATTTTCGAAACATGTATCGAACGTAAAAATATTTGATTACACCTGCGTTAACTCCATTTTTTTATTCATATTATTCAAAATATTCAACGTAAACACGAAGTTTCTACCTTTATAAACAAGGAGTTACAACACCTTTACTTGTGAGATTTTTGCTGCCCTGGTAACTATTTATTTATTTTCCGTGTTAATTGTTAACAAGGTAAATTATACTCATCTATATATATATGTATATATATAAGGTAACAAGCATAGGAAAAGATTCCTTCCATGGGGTGTGAAAAACATGTAATTTACTGCTAAGTCGATTGAATACCACATAAATATGGGCATACTGCAAATTACAAACAATAAATTAGAGATACAAATGACAATCCATTAATTTATTTATACTATAACATAATATACAATGAATATACTATAATATAGTGAAGGTGCATAGCTCAGTAGTTAGAGCGTCGAGCTTACAGTTGTGAGTTCGATTCCTAGACCGGGCTGTGTGTTGTGTTTTTGAGCAAGACACTTTATTTCATGCTTCTCCAGTTTACTCAGCTGTGGAAATGAGTTGCGAATGTCACAGTTGCCAAGCTCTATCGGCCTTTGCCTTTCCATTGGATAACATTGGTGGTGCGGAGAGGGGAGGCTGGTATGCATGGGCGACTGCTGGCCTTCCATAAACGACATTGCCCGGACTTGTAACTGGGAGGGTAACTTTCTAGGTTCAATCCCATGGTAATTCAAGACAGAAGGGGGGTCTCCCACTATTATTTTATAACAAACAATTATTAAAAAAAGAAAAGAAAAAGACAACAATTTGTTTCGACTTATATACATGTTTTTATACATAAATAATTCAATTCCATTACATGCCAATTGCCCTAAGGGGACCTACATATAAAGGAAATTTATTCTTTATATATCAAAAAATGTATATAAGTCGAAATACGTTGTTGGCTCTTTGGTGTTTTAAATAATTGCTTATGTTATATTATATTATATCATATGCATAGCATATTATACTATATATGATATGAATAAATTATTGGATTGTCATTGCAGCTATTTAATCTGTTTATATATATATATATGTATATATATTATATATATATATATATATATATATATATATATATATGTGCGTGTATATATATAATATATATATATAGATATATATATATATATATATATATATATATTATATATATATATGTATATATATATATATGTATGTGTATATATATATATATATATATTACAGATGACATCAAAGTGGCAGTTGAATATTACAGTTAGTTTAACCGCAGGCAGATTCCTAGCCAGTTTTTTATCGATGCAATGTTCTGCAGGATTTATATGCAATATATTCGCCAGCAGCTAACAGAATCGCGGGACTGACTCATTTTTTCCCCGGGGTTAAACTAGCTGTAACATTCAACTTCTACTTTGGTGTGATGAATCGCGCCATACTGTTTTCTATACGTCACTACTCAGTCTCTTCTTCAGATTATATTACTAGCTATTTTGCTTGTTATACACACACATACATACACAAACACACACTCACACACACATACACACACACACACACACACACACACACACACATATATATATATATATACATATATACATATGTATATATATATATGTGTGTGTGCATATACATATATTCATATGTATGCACGTATGTACATATGTGTAGATGTATATATATGTATGTGTGTGTGTCTGTGTGCTTGTATAAATACATATATACACATACATGCATACATATATATACATATATTATATATGTTTATATTTATAGATATATACATATTTATCTGTATACACACATATATATATATTTACTTGTATAAAAGCTATATATATATACATATATATATACATATATATATAATATATATTTATATATATTATATATATTATATATATATATATATATATATATATATATACATATATATATATTATATATATATATATATATATATATATATATAATATATATATATATAATATATATATTATATATATATATATATATGTACAGAAGTAGGCATCAGTTAATAGAATTTCCTAAGATTAATCTATTAATATATGTCTAGTGCCTTTATAACTTTTCACTCTTGAATCTAACTACAAAATAGCGCCTGTAAATATTGCGCTTTCAATTGTTTTTTCCTCTTTACAATTAAAGATAATTAATATATTTTTGTTCGCGATGCCTTATGATTATAGCTTTTTAGTTTTATTCGCTATTTTAATAGGATATTCCAATATATATATATATATTTCATCGATAAATCAATTAGAGTATAAATAATCTATTGCATATTTTTTTTAACATGAAACTAAATTTATTACAATTCTAGTAACGACATACCTTCCTAGCCAGTTTGAAACTTAATATCCTCTAATTTCTTTAAACAAGTTTTTCTTTTCTCTATTGTTTTCCTGGTGTATAAACTACTTCATCTAAATTCCAGTGATAAATTAATGAAGGAGTGGAGTCACTCGAGTCTTTTCTATAACCTACCGACACATTTTTCTGTTTAATATGTTTGATTATATTTAAGGAGAACTTAAGTGACCTTCAGTCAGATTTAACCTACACTAAAAATCATTTCTAATGCGGCGAGCTGGCAGAATTGTTAGCACGCTCGGCGAAATACTTAGCGGTATTTTGCCCGTCGCTACGTTCTGAGTTCAAATTCTGCCGAGGTCGACTTTGCCTTTCATCCTTCCGGGGTCGATAAATTAAGTACCAGTTACGCACTGGGGTCGATATAACCGACTTAATCCGTTTGTCTGTCCTTGTTTGTCCTGTCTGTGTGTAGCCCCTTGTGGGTAATAAAGAAATAGGTATTTTGCCCGTCGCTACGTTCTGAGTTCAAATTCCGCCGCGGTCGACCTTGCTTTTCATCCTTTCGGTTTCGATAAATTAAGTACCTACCTGTTCATCTATCTTTATGTGTGTGTGTGTGAGAGTGTGTTTGGGAATACTTACATACATACATACATACACACACACACACACGCAAACACACACACATATATGCGTGTGTGTCTGTGTGCAAGCGTGCGTGCACGGGTGATGGTATGAAGTGCTTAGCTTTGATGAAAATTACAGGAGAATCAGTTAATTATGATTTTATTCCAAATATTCCCCTCTCGGGTGTCTATACTCATTGCAGTGGTCCTTCAGCTTATCTAAGCTCTGTAAAAAAGTCTCTGAGGAAGGCAATGAGAAAACATCTTTGAATTCTCCCTCAAAATTTCTATACACTACATTTGACGTTATATCCTCTAAAGTTTTTTTTTAAGAAAACAACTTAATAGCGTTCAGTTCATCATTTTACAATTCCATCATATTCTGTTAAAATGCCTTATTGATGAGTTTTATATCTTCATTTCCCTGAAGAGAAGACTACATTCTTTTACACCACACCATTATATTCCTTTGGAATAAATCCAATGATATCTTCGAAACATGTGTCGGAAGTAAAAGAATTTGGATAACACCTGCTTTTAACTCCATTTATTTATTTATATATATTATGCAGAATAATTCGCGTAAACCCGGAGTTTCTAACTTTAAAAACAAGGAGTTACACTCTTTTAACTTGTGTGATTTTTTTGCTACCCTGGTAACTATTTATTTATGTTATCCGTGTTAAATGTAAACAAGGGGAAAGTACATACATCTCTCTCTTCCTCTCTCCCTCTCTGTATATATATATATATATATATATTATCATTATATTCATACATTTGCGTATTTATATATTATACATCATATATGACACATACACACATATATACACAGACTGAACAGACAAACAGACAGACAGATAGATAGATAGATAGATAGATAGATAGATAGATAGATAGATAGATAGATAGATAGATAGATAGATAGATAGATAGATAAATAGAGGGAGAAAGATGGAGGATATGTCCGCAATGTGCTCGCACGCTCGTGTAAATGAGAGTGGATTTACATATAAATATACTTGTGTGTGCGTCTGTGCGTGCGTGTACAAGTATGTTTGTGTGTGTGTCTGTGTGTGTATGCGTCTGTTTGATATAGTCGAGCGTGTAAATGTGGCTGTGGGTGCGTGTATGTATGTGTGTGTGTGTGTGTGGCCGAGAATATATGTGACTGTTTCTGAGGGATCGCTTAAGCGCTCGTGTGTGTGTGTATGTGCATTCATATGCGCAATAGAGTATGCGAGTGTTTGTATGTGTGTGTGTGTGTGTGTGCGTTTAAGTGTTTATGTGTGCTTAAGTGCGTTTATGTAGATTCGTGTGTGTGTGTATGAGTATATTTTCCAACTTGTTTTTATGACAGCTGGTGGAGGATTACATCTAAACTACAACATCGTTTGTGGTTTAGCCAGGCGACACTCAGGGTGGTTCGGCAAGTCAGATTAATGGAACGCTTGAGAGCTTTTCTAAGCCAGGTGACTTATAAGTATCATTGAGAAAGTTGTATTTTTCAAGAGGGTGAACGGGTGCGTGATTAGAATACGTACCCCATTCATAAAGCTGTCACACAACACACGCACAATCACTCATACAAACGCAAACACAATAAGTGTACAAGAAGGCGCACATTAGCATAGCATTAGGTGTGTGTAAGTGTATGTGTATGTGTGTGTAAGTGCGTGGTGTGTGTGTGTGTGTGTGGTGAGAGAAATGAAAGAGAGAAAGAACGTGAAAGGTGGAAGGGATCCATATTGTGTGTATGTGTATGTATGCACATACACTCAATCTCTCACACACATATATATGTGTGTGTGTGTGTATAGATATACAGGTATATATATATATATATATACATATATATATATAATATATATATATATATTATATATGTATGTATGTATATGTATGTATGTATACACACACACTCACTCACACACTCACACACACACACATATATATATATACATTTATACAACAGAAAGTGCACTGACGCATATACGGATATAATTGAGTTTGCGCTTTTGGCATATGTGTGTGAATTTGTGTATACAGATATGTATGTGTGTACATATATATGTATTTATGTATATATGCAAATATATATATACATATATGTGTGTGTGTGTGTGTGTGTGTTTGTGTGTGTTTGTATGTACCCACACGCACTCATTTTCAAACAAGTTAATGTATGCAAATAGGTTGGCTGAAACACTCTTACAGAAGATATTATATTTACAGACACGGGCACTCTCTCCAACAGAGGCAAACACACACACAACACACACACGCACACACACGCACACAAACTCGCGCACACACACACAACGTAAGTGTTTATACAGCTATATTTTGTTACGGGTTTCAGTCTGTTGATTGCCAGTCGTACTAGGACACTGATATCAAGGGTCCTATCGATTATAACGACGAAACCCACGCATTTCTTTCTTCCTATCTTGTTGATGGGCGTAAAGGGACTCATGTTAACCGTTTAGACTTCTCACACACGCAGATGCACACACCCTCTCAAACACTCACGCACCCACACATACGCACATTCACATACACGCACTCACTCATACATACACACACACAAAAGCTTTTACTTGTTTTACTCATTGTACTGCGACCGTGCTGGGGCATGAATTTGAAGTGTTTAGTCGAAATAAATTCGGCCCAGGCTTTGAGAATTTATAAGTGTGGTACTTAGTGTACCTTTCTCTTTTGGAGACCTGCTATATAACGAGAAAGTAAACAAACCAACACTGGTTGTCAATCGGCGCTTAACAAATAGAAACACACACCTAAGTAAGACACACACCACATATATATATATACACATATATGTGTATGTGTGTGTATGTCTATCTATATATGTATCTATGTAATTATATATATGTATATATATATAAATATATATATATATATATATATATATATATATATATATATATATATGTATATATATATATATCTATATATATATATATATATAGATATATATATGTATATATATATGTATATATATATATATTTAGGTATACACACACAACATATAATATATATATATATATATATATATATATATATATACGACGGACTTGTGCACTGTTTTATTCACGCGGTATTGCCAGACCTACAGAGTGGGTCTGAACCTGAGTTCGCGTGGTTGCGAAGCGATCTTCATAACCATACAGCCACACACACACACACATATTATATAACATACAAAAGAGCAATGAGAAACACAGGAGACAATGTCATTGTTTTTGAATGATAAAGACGAATAAGGATATATTAATTACCCCTCTGTGAAGTGTGGCAATTTAATTAATTTAATGAATTTATTCCACGTGACATATTAGAAGTAAACTTTAATAGAAAATGGGACTATGAATACGAAGAACAAAGATTTTCTAAAACTGGCAAGCCATTAAGCACAGACCTGTCTGAGTACCTGAATAGCACTGCTGTGGACTAGTGTTTCGGCCTCAGCAGGCGTCATCAGGACCTATTGTTTCTTAACTCCAGAACACAGGACTCTCAGGCGTCTGTATTATAATACAGTTTACAAAAATGCTGTAGAACTATATTTATGACAAAGGTGATTGACATAAATTGAAATGAGATTAGCTACACACACAGGAGGCTCGTGGCTTAGTGGTTAGGGTGTCAGCATCATGATCGTAAGATTGTGGTTTCGATTCCTGGGCCTGGCGACGCGTTGTGTTCTTGAGCAAGACACTTCATTTCACGTTGCTTCAGTCCACTCAGCTGACAAAAATGAGTAACGCTGCGATGGACTGGCGCCCGTCCAGCTGGGGAACACACATGCCATAGAAACCGAGAAACCGGGCCCATGAGCCTGGCTACGCTTTACACACACATACACACGCAGACACACACACGCGCGCGCGCATAAACGTACACTTGCACGCACACACAAGTACACAAGCATCCCCAAACACAAAATGGTAGTGAAAATTGGAAAGGGGTAATGACGTTTATTGATGAACGAGCTGCAAACGTGAGTATTTTTATGTTGGTGAAATTTTTGGTGATACTCATTAGCTCACTCTGTCCATCAAATCGACATTGCTTGAACAGGTGCACGGTATGCTGCACGTCAGATGTCGAAGTCAACGCATGACATTGTGAGATGAAGGGTTTTGCTCAAGAAATCAATGCACCACCCTGCAGGGCAATCGTACCTATAATCTCTAGATCGCGAGTGCCATGTCATAACGACTAGGCCACGAGCCTTCACTTATACACACATAAACACGTACATCCACCCATCCTTATTTAGATGCATGCATACATCACTGGAACTGTAAAAATCTGTAAAATAACTTTCCAGATGTTTATCACTTAAGTATATATGAGCATTTCTAGATATACATGATAATACATACAGAAAAATTTTACGAATCTGCACATATACCGTAGATCCTCGAGTATAGTCCGCCCTTGAGTATAATACGCAGGAAATTTTTAGGGGGCTGTACCTCTGAAAAATCTAAACCTTGTGTATAATAAGCACCCCTTCTCTAACTTGAGTCGTGCGTAATTAAGCCAGCAGCACCTAGTCGAACAAACACTTCCGCGCATGCGTAATACAATAATGGTAATGTTCTTAACTGTTATATGGGAATGTAAATATGTTTTCAAATTGTTTTTGGTATATGTTATTCTGTGTTCTGAATACTTTTATTATAATAAAAGTTGTTTACTGCAAGTAAATGGATGATTCTTTTAGGACTTCATTGCTTTCAGGCTTTGCTCAATGTATTTTCGCGCCTGACGTCACAAAATGCGTCTGAATAAACATTGCCGGGCAGCAAATATCGACTCGGACATTGCTTAGAAAATATTTTTCATTTTTAACCTCGTATATAGCTCGCACTAGGGATTTTGACCTTTAAATTTTGGGAAAAAATGCGGATTATATTCGAGGATTTAGGGTACATACACACCTACATTCATACCCCGCTGGTGTTGCTGAAATTCAAAAGAAAGAGCCATGGATCTAGGTTTGAAACCGGTTCTTTTTCTATTCGCATGAAATCTTGAGATAAAATTGAATAATCATATACAAACATATGCACATAAAACACGTACATATATACACACATAAATACTTACATAAACAAATACATACAAACATACATGTATATATAAATACGGAGTTATACGCATGCCCGCATTCACATAGAGCAAACACTATTTTACTGGCAACAGATGACTGGTGTCTTCATTGACAAGAAATTTTCGTGGGAGAATTCAAAGATGTTTTCTCATTGCCTTCCACTGTCACTTTTGTGCAAAACCCATTCTGTTGGTTGTAACCAGTTCTGGCAGAGTACAACACGAGGAAAGATTGTTTATTATTTATCGACCACGAATGGAATTGAACCTGGTGAGAAGAAACAAAAGCCACAAGTCATTCTGACGCCTTAACAACTCTGTCAAAAGACTACTTCGCCATATTTGCATATTTAAATATTTATCAACGGGTTAATTAGTACAGAAAATTACACGTACATATACACATATCGGCACAAAAGCACTTAAATATATGAGTACACGTACGCAAACACGGAATACGCTCTCAGACACATGTATCCATCCATACATACATATATTATGTACATATATGTACACACACACACAACACACACACACCACCACACACACACACACACACACACACACACACACACCATATATTATATATATATATATAATATATATATATATACACATATACACTAGACACATCTACACATACATATGCACACACTGTATGTTAACCAGTGCTGTTATTGTATATCACAAAGGCATATTGTAATGTATAGGACAACTATTTAATGATGTATGCGTGTAAATATATATAAGAATGGAAATGTATATAAGTATATGCGTATTTACCTTTATGGCTGTATATTTATACAAATACATCTACCTGGCTGTGCAAGTATATCGAAATGTTTTAGCCGTGTAACTCTGAGTGTATATATTAGTGCGCAAGTGTATCATATGGAACAAGAAGATTAATTTCTGCTGCCTACTAATTCTCCTAGCATTTGATCGCATTATCGCGTGATCATATCTTCCATTGGTTTTTGCAAGGGTAGTATAATTGATATCAGTACAATAATTGATATCAGTAGCCACCGTATATTACCACTAGACCGTACAAGGGGAATTAATTTTTAACAGTGTCAAAGCTGTTTCCGTTCTTTTACAGTATGTTAATAACGATAATTCTAGGTATAAATGCCCAGAGCAAAGACACACCTGTCAATTCGTGCCAATGTTTGACATTTTATTTCATTAGAAATCTCGGTGAATTTCTAACATATTCGTTGTATGTATGTATGTATGTATGTATGTATGATGTATGTATGTATGTATGTATATACTAACTCAAAGTTCTAATCATGACCTCATCAACGAACCATAAAGAAATTAATTATTATAATAGCACCCTACTGCACGTCCATCTGTAAGAAATATATGCTGCGGACTAGGCGCAGGAGGGGCTCTGTGGTAAGTAGCTTGCCTACCAACCGCATGGTTTCGGTTCAGTCCCATATCTGTGGTGTGTGTGTGTGTGTGTGTGTGTGTGTGTGTGTGTGTGTGTGTGTGTCTGTTTTTGTGTGTCTGTGTTTGTCCCCTCACTATCGCTTGACAAACGGTGCTGAGATGTTTCCGTGCCTATAACTTCGCTGTTCGGCAAAAGAGAACGATAGAATTAGTACTAGGTTTATGAAGAATAAGTCATGTAGTCGATTTGTTCGACTAAAGGCGGTGCTCGAAGGTGGCCGCAGTCACATAACTGAAACAAATAAAAGAACACACACACACACAACACACACACAACACACACACACACACACACACACACCACACACACACAACATATATATA
>NW_021824215.1:17500-19751 GCF_006345805.1 Octopus sinensis | reverse complement strand
AATTGGCATGGGTGTGTGTGTGTGTGTATTTGTGTGTGTGTGTACATTTGTGTATGTGTATTTGTGTATTTTTGTGAGTGTGTGTGCTTGTGTGTGTCTGTTTATGTATGTGTGTATTTTTGAGTGTGCATATGTGTGTGTGCATTTGTGTGAGTGTGTGTATTTGTGTGTGTGTGTACATTTGTGTATGTGTATTTGTGTATTTTTGTGAGTGTGTGTGCTTGTGTGTGTCTGTTTATGTATGTGTGTATTTTTGAGTGTGCATATGTGTGTGTGCATTTGTGTGTGTGTGTGTATTTGTGTGTGTGTGTGTATGCATCCATATGTGCAACTTCGTGTGTGTTTGTGCAGGTATGAGAGTGTGTATGTGTGCGTGTGCTTGTGTGTGTCTGTGTATGTTTTTGCGTGTGTTTGTGTGTATGTGTATGTATGTGAGTGTGTGTGCTTGTGTTCTTGCATGTGTCTGTGTATGTGTATTTGTGTGTGTATGTATGTGAGTGTGTGTGCTTTTGTGTGCTTGTATGTGTTTGTGTATGTGTGTTTGTGTATGTGTGTTTGTAGTGGTGTATCTGTGTGATTAATAGAATGTGTATGTGCCTTTATTAGTGTATGTGTGTGTGTGTGTACACGTGTGCATCTGTGTATATTTGTGCATATGTATTTATTTATGTGTGTGGATTTATGTGTGCGTGTGTATTTGTGTGTGCGTGTGCATTTATGTGTGTACATGTCCATATATATGTGCGTATTTGTATGCCTGTGTATGTGTGTGAGCATTGTGTGGTGTGCTTGTGTATTGTATGGGTATGTGTGTAATGCATACACAGCTAAGTTTAGTGTGTATGTGTGTATAGGTTTGTGGATATGCATGTGTGTAATTGTGTATGGATGTCATTATATGTATTATGTGTATGTATGTGTGCATATGTATAAAAGTATGTGTATATATATATACATATATAAATATATACATGTATGTATGTATATATGTGTATGTGTATATATATATATAGGTGCATACGTATGTGTTTTTATATATATGTACATAGATGTACATGTATGTATGTGTTTGTGCATATATATATAATTGCATGTGTATATGTGCAAATGTATATGCATATATATATATATATATATATATATATACATGTGTGTGTGTGTATATGTATAAAAGTATGTGTATATATATATACATATATAAATATATACATGTATGTATATATGTGTATGTGTATATATAGGTGCATACGTATGTGTTTTTATATATATGTACATAGATGTATATGTATGTATGGTTATATGTGTGTATGTGCAAATGTATATGCATATATATATATATATATATATATACGTGTGTGTGTGTGTGCATATGTATAAAAGTATGTGTATATATATACATATATAATATAATACATGTATGTATGTATATATGTGTATGTGTATATATATATATAGGTGCATACGTATGTGTTTTTATATATATGTACATAGATGTATATGTATGTATGGTTATATGTGTGTATGTGCATATATATATGCATGTGTATATGTGCAAATGTATATGCATATATATATATATATATATATTAATATATATTATATATATATTATATATACATGTGTGTGTGTGGTATATGATAAAAGTATGCGTAATATATAATACCATATAAAAATGTGTGTGTATATATATATATGTGTGTCTGTATATATATATGTATATATGTTTGTGTGTATATATATATGTGTGTCTGTATATATATATGTATATGTGTGTGTATATATACATATGTGTGTCTGTATATATATATGTATATATGTTTGTGTGTATATATATATGTGTGTCTGTATATATATATGTATATGTGTGTGTGTATATACATGTGTGTATTTGTGTGCTTGTAGTGGTGTAACTGTGTGATTAAGAGAACGTGTTTGTATGTGCTTGTATGTGTATGTGTGTGCGTGCGTATGCACATATGCATGTGTGTGTATTTATATATATATGAACACAAACATATATATATGGCTTCAGGTGTGTATAAGTGTATATGCATGTATATATGTATTTATTAATGTGTATATATGTAAGTATATGAATATATTTCCATGCACATATTTGTATATATGTGAATGTATATCTATGTATATGTGTGTATATATGTGTTAGTTTCTGTGTGCATATGTCTATGTATCGATGAGTGTATATGTGCTTGGGTATATGGGTATATAATGTATAAGAACACACACACAG
>NW_021824215.1:5000-12500 GCF_006345805.1 Octopus sinensis | reverse complement strand
TGTAAGGTTATTATTCAGAAATAATATATATATATATATATAAAGTTCAACTCCTTGGATGACGTAAAAAGATACGTTGATGAATTCTTTGCCATGAAACCACCCCAATTCTGGGAAGAGGGTATTTTCAAGTTAAAGTGCAACAAAATGCTTCATATTTGGTTGATTAAAAATGTAATGGCAAGTATTTATTGACCTTTTTCTTTCCTTTAAAAATCGGCATGAACTTTCCGGACAACCCAATATATATATGGCAAAGAATTCATCAATGTATCTTTTTACGTCATCCAAGGAATTGAAATTTTTACCATTAAGACTATTCTGCAGAGATCTGAATAAGTGGAAATCCAAAGGAGCAATATCTGGTGAATATGGAGGGTGGGGTAACACATCCCAGCCGAGATGCAGCAATTTTTGTCAGGTTCCCAAAGCATCAAGTGCCGAAAAGGAACTTTCTTATTTTCCATTTTAAAGGGTTACAGAATTAACACAGGTTTAGGAACATAAACTTCTTCCACAAAAAGAATAGCTTAAACTGTGCTCTAATGGAGGTGTAGTCAAATCCTATTTTATGGACTCAACCATGTTCTAAAATAAGTCGAAAGGTAAGCTACTATAAATCGGCACGACCTTTCCATACAACCCAATATATATATATATTATATATATTATATATATATATTATATATTTAATCAATATAGGGTGGCAAAAAAAATTTTTTTTTAGAATTTTTTTGCCACCAGCGGCCTAGTGGAAAAAATTAAATAGTCATATACCATTTTTAAGTTCAACATCACAATCAAGGAACGGCCATAATAGGCCATTCACCCACTAGAAATACAGCCAAAAGCTTTAACCGCAAAATAACATCATTCCGTAAACCAGGAGAAAATTAAAAAACATTTACCCTGTAATTTCTTATACGATGCACCGTTTCGTCTACTGTTTAATGGTAAACTAACCTGATTAAATTAAATTAAATCAAGCCAATCTACCATAGGTTAATTTAATCAGGTTAGTTTACCATTAAACAGTAGATGAAACGGTGCATCGTATAAGAAATTACAGGGTAAATGTTTTTTAAATTTTCTCCTGGTTTACGGAATTGATGTTATTTTGCGGTTAAAGCTTTTGGCTGTTATTTCTAGTGGGTGAATGGCCTATTATGGCCGTTCCTTGATTGTGATATATATATATATATATATATATATTTACAGACAGAGAGATAGATAAAGATAGATATTGGGCTGTTGGATAAACTGACATAACAATTGTTTCTGAAAATGCGTAATATTTTTATTCCTTATCTTATACTATGTTATCTAATTCATACAATGTTATGTAATATATACCACAATACATGGAAATATGTAATAATCTTCCTATAGTACATTCACTTCCCTGGATTTGAAGGCACCATTGACCAAATGAAGATATTATGCCCACGTCAAAAATTTATATTTGATATTTACTTAAAATTTACTGAATATTATTTGAAACAGCTGTAGGGATGATAATTAATTTACTGTTAATAATAAACAATTATTAACTATCAATCTCCATTTTCTTTTTCCGTCTTAATACACACACACCACACACACACACACATATATATATATTATTATATATATATATATATATATATATATTTATATATATATATATATATATATATATATATATATATATATATATATATACACACAGGTGCAGGCATGTGTGTAGTAAGAAGCTTGATTCCCAACCACATGGTTCTGGGTTCCATCCCACTGTGTGGTGTCTTGGGCAAGTGTCTTCTCCTATAGTCTCTCGGCCGACTACATGATTGGGAGTGGATTTAGTAAATGGAACTGAAGGAAATCATCATTATATGACGTGGACAAGTTCAGTTTTATTGGACGCTCAGGAAAGGAAAGAAAGAAGGATTTAACGTTTTGAGCGGAGCTCTTCGTCAGAAACATAGGAAAGGGAAAGATCCAAGGAAGGGAAGATGGAGGGAAAAAAAAAATCGCCAACAATACACATGCGGATATATATATATATAGATATATATTTATATATATAATATACATATGTGTGTGTGTGTATGTGTGTGTGTCTTTGTGCCTGTGTTTGTCTCCCCCATCACAACTTGACAACCGGTGTTGGTGTGGTTTTGTCCCTGTAACTTCGGCAAAAGAGTCTGACAGAATAAGTACACAGCTTATAAAAATCAATAAGTCCAGGGGTCGATTTTATTCAACGAAAACCCTTGAAAGCAGTGCTCCAGCATGGCCGCAGTCAAATAACTGAAACAAATAAAAGAATACACGTATATATTTTCAAAGTCTTTTACTGTTGTTGTTGCCGTGTGTTGTTGCCATGGTGATGACTGACAAGCAGTTTATTATTTTGCATCTCACCTCTTTTTTCGAGTTAATATTTAAGTAGGAGACAAGGACTCAAAGAACCCCTTACAGATGCATCAATCACTCCCTATCATCCCTATCTTTGACTCGAGAACCCATATAGAATTTTCTAAGGTTCACCTCCGGGGCTTGTTACTGCCTACTTTGAGAAGCACCGAGGTAAGAAGCTAGAGTGATGATGATGATGGCGGCAGCGGCGGTGGTGGCGATATTGACAGTGATGGTAATAAAGCTGATGATGATGATGGCAATGATGGTGATAACGATGATGACAATGATATGATATTGGTGATGGTGATGATGGTGATGATGACGGTGATAATGATGGTAACGATGATGATGATGATGGTATTGGTGATAATGAGTGACAATGATGATGATGAGGATGGTGATGATGATGATAATAATGATGATGGTGACGATGGTGATGGTGGTAGTGGAGGTGAGGATGATGATGATGATAGTGATACTACTGATGGAGATGATGTTGATGATAATGAAGACGACAACGATGATGATTATAATGATGATGACTATGATGATTAACAATTAGAACAATGATCTTGATGATCATACAAATGAGGATGATGATGATGATGACGATGGTAATGTTATTGATGATGGCAATGATGATGACAATTATGATGATGATGATGATGACGATGATGATGATGATGATGATGATGATGATATCGATAAGGATTAAGATTGGGATAAGGATGATGGCTGCTTGCAAAGATGATGATGATGATTATGATGATGATGATGACGATGATGACGATAATGATGATGATGATGATGATGATGATGGGGTATTAGCATGGTGCTAGCAGATCTGATGGAGATAAGTAGAGAAAGAGATAGGAACACGTAGGCGGTGGTGGTGGTGGTGGTGTGAGGATGAAGAGAGCGATGAAGAGGATGGGAGGAGAGGAAGATGAATAAAGAATGGAAGATGAGAAGGAGGAGGAAGGGGGAGTGCAGAAGATGGCAAAGAGAGATTAGCAGAAGTGGCACTCAAAGATAACAGAAGTACTTGGTTTATCTGTTACACAGCACCATCATCATCATCATCGTCATCATCATCACTTTCCTCTTAGTCATCACCATCACCACAATCACTATCATCATCATCATCATATACGATCAGTTACAACTGCAGCAGCATCGACATTGTTATCATCATCACCATCATCGTTAACTTCATTATCAGCATCATCATAATCATCTTCATCATCATCTTCTTCATCAGCATCACCAGTTCCCAGATCATCCCCATCAATACTCCTCCTCATCATCAGCCTCATCGATATCATCAACCTCTTCAACATACTCATCACTTATTGCAATAATAATAAGAATAGTAATAATATTTTCTACTCTAGGCACAAGGCCTGAAATTTTGGGGGAAGGGCATCACTCACTTAGATCGACACCAGTATGCAACAGGTACTTAATTTATCGACCCCGGAAAGGATGAAAGGCAAAGTCAACCTTGGCTGAATTTGAACTCAGAATGAAGCAATAGGTAAAATATCGTTAAGCATTTAGCCCGGCGTGCTAACGATTCTGCCAGCTCACCACCTTATATAATAGTAATAATAATAAAAACAATACTACTAATAATAATAATGATAACAAGAGCACTCAGAGGGCACAGACCTCAGCCAAGGCAACATCAACGTCCTCTCAATGATTAGCCAAAGAGGATTTATAAATGAGAATATCTGAAATAAACTTGATTGCTCTCAGAAACGAGAATATTAAAAATAAACCTGACTACGCTCAAAATTTAAGTAGAAAAACAGGAAAAATAATCCAGAATCCTTGTCTGATATTGGATTGATCCAAAAATCTAATCAGTTCATGCCAGTCATGAGGCTAAATGTACCTGAAAGTTTCATCCAAATCTATGCAGTGGTTCTTGAGATATCTTGTCCAAGGACAAACAAACACAAATGAAAGCAGTAATAATAATAATAATAATCCTTTCTACTATAGGTAAAAGGCCTGAAATTTGGGGGGAGGGGACCAGTCAATTACATCGACCCCCAGTGTTTCACTGGTACTTAATTTATTGACCCCAAAAGGATAAAAAGCAAAGACAGACCTCAGCAGAATTTGAACTCAGAAAGTAGTGACAGACGAAATACCCTTAAGCATTTCACCCAGCATGCTAACAATTCTGCCATCTCAATCCCTTAATAATAATAATAATAATAATAATAAATGCCCTGATGCAGTACCAATGCCCTGATGCAGTACCAGGCAGTGGCTCTCATGGCTTCTGATCTTAACTGATGGAAGTGTTATCATGTACATTCTTTTGTCTTGGTATAAAAGATAGGCTACAGCAAATATTCTGCTCAATACCACAGATTGCTTGTCAGTTGTTTGACCTTAACCAGTTGAGCATGCCCTTAGTGGCTGACGATATGTGCATCTCTGATCACGAGCAGAAGTAGTGGGGGAGCATCATAGCCATGTGTTGAGAAGGATTCTTTGGGGTTTGAATAGTTCACCTCTGGAAACATGGTGGTTCTTTCAACATCCTTAAACAACCTTATTCAGGGACCGTTGAGCGGGATGGGCTACTCAACCTAAAGAAAATTCTAACTGGGCCACCTGCAAGGTCATGTGCTGTTATCTAATATGAGATCACCATGTCGCACACATATGGTTGTGATGCATGTGCCTGGTGTACCTTTATCAGACGGGTAGTCATGATGGGTATATTGGGCTTCGTATATTTTACCCCAGTGTCACTTTGATGGCATGAACTGCTCTCTCACTCAATAATAATAATAATAATAATAGTAATAATAATAATAATAATAATAATAATAATAATAATAACAAAAATAATAATAATAATTAATAATAAAATAATAATAATAATAATAATAATAATAATAATAATAATAATAATGATAATCCTTTCTAGTAAGGGCGCAATGTGCGGGAGGGGGAAAGTCGATTACATTGACTCCAGTACTCAACGGATATTTATTGACCCCAAAAGGATGATAGGCAAAGTCGACCTTGGTGGAACTTGAACTTAGAACGTAGCAGCAATTCTGCCAGCTTGCTGACTTAATAATAATAATAATAATAATAATAATAATAATTACAAAAAAAAATGGGGTCACAATAAAAACACTGGTAATTGCACAACCAGATAATCACTAAATTCATATGAGTGGCAATGAATAAACAAAATATTGTGAATAATGGTAGTAATGAAACTGAAGCCAATGATGGTGACAGTGTTACACCCGGCAGGCTCAGAGATTCTGGTCTGGCTCCAGCTTGTTGATATTCAGAATGGGACCACCACACACAGTGCAGATGGAACAAGAAAATTAATGCTGTGATCATGGAGTGTTACTACCTGAGCAACTCTGTAGATGAAAATGGTGCTCAAATTAGGGTTTACCGGCAACGTATGTATGATCATTGGAGAGAAAAGGGATTGTTTCAATTCATGGAACAGAGACCATGTGATCAAGCTAGAGCAATAAGAAAAAATTGTTGGTTCACAGAAGTAGAGCTCGAAGCTATCAAGAACCACTGGATGGATTTCAATGAAACTTTCAGGGATGTTTGGCCTTGCTAGCAGTTGACGTATGTTGACTGGAATAACATAAGGGAGATTGTTTCTCTTATCAGCTTGCAGCACCACTGTTCAGTTTCTGTAACTGAAGAGGAGATACCATTCCAAAATGGTTGCATCTGACAGTCTGGATAGGTGGCGCTGCAAGCTGAGTTGAATGTTTTTACACCAGTTGTCTACAGCAGGAAATTTTCTCCAGAAAAAAACACAATGAATGGCATTTTTTAAGAGTCTAGAAAGCAGGAAGCTGGCAGAAGGTAGCGAGCTGGCAGAATGGTTAGCACGCCGGGCGAAATGCGTATCCGTATTTCGTCTGCCGCTACGTTCTGAGTTCAAATTCCGCCGAGGTCCACTTTGCCTTTCATCCTTTCAGGGTCGATAAATTAAGTACCAGTTACGCACTGGGGTCGATTTAATCGACTTAATCCGTTTGTCTGTCCTTGTTTGTCCCCTCTATGTTTTAGCCCCTTGTGGGCAGTAAAGAAATAAGAAACATTAGCGCACAGGCGAAATGCTTAACGGTATTTTGTCTGCCGCTACGTTCTGAGTTCAAATTCCGTAAATTAAGTACCAGTTACGCACTGGGGTTGATGTAATCGACTTAATACCTATGTCTGTCCTTGTTTGTTCCCTCTGTGTTTGGCCCCCTGTGGGTAATAGAGAAATAGGTATTTTGTCTGTCTTCATGTTCTGAGTTCAAATTCCACTGAGTTTGACTTTGCCTTTCATCCTTTTGAGGTCAATAAATTAAGTACCAGTTGCATAACGGGATTGATCTAATCGACAGGCCCCCTCCCCCAAAAATTTTGGTCCTTGTGCGTAGAGTAAAAAAGCTTTTAAAGAGTCCGAAAATACCACTGCTATATTCAAAATGGTAATAACATTGCAACTACAGAAATGATATTGGGCTGATAGATGTTCATGGCACCAGCACCAGTGAGGTGGTCCTGCCTTTGTCAAGAACAAAATGTTCTCTCAAACATAAAATACCTTCACACGTCCAACAACAAAGCTATGTGGTAAGAAGCTTGCTTGCCAACTACATGGCTCTGAGTTCAGTCCCACTGTGGGACACTTTATTTTCTACTAAAGTCTAACCACGACCACCATCACTATTTTTAATCTATTTATATGTGCATGTGTGTTTGTTTGTCTTTCTGTATGTGTATATCCCCCACCACTGCTTGACAACTGGTGTTGGGTTATTTACATTCCCATAACCCTGCAGTTGAGCACCAGGCTTAGAATCAAAAAAATACTGGGGTCTGATTCATGGCAGTGCTCCAGCATGGCTACAGTCTAATAACTGAAACAAGCAAAAGAATAAAAGTAGTGGCTATATGGTAAGGAGCTTGCTTACCAACCACATGGTCCCGGGTTCAGTCCCACTGCATGGTATCTTGGGCAAGTGTCTTCTGCTATAGCCTTGGGCCGACCAAAGCTTTGTGAGTGGATTTGGTAGACGGAAAGTGAAAGAA
>NW_021824214.1:15000-19487 GCF_006345805.1 Octopus sinensis | reverse complement strand
ACATGCAGTTAGGAAGCTAGCTTCTTACCATACAGCACCGTCTGCGCCTCTATTTGTCTATTGTAGATGTAATGATTAAATTATATACCTATTTCTTTATTACCCACAAGGGGCTAAACACAGAGGGGACAAACAAGGACAGACATAGGTATTAAGTCGATTACATCGACCCCAGTGCGTAACTGGTACTTAATTTATCGACCCCGAAAGGATGAAAGGAAAAGTCGACCTCGGCGGAATTTGAACTCACAACGTAACGCAGACGAAATACCGCTAAGCATTTCGCCCGGCGTGCTAACGTTTCTGCCAGCTCGCCGCCTGATTAAATTATATACCATGTATACTGTGTCTTGTTCAGCACGTGTTCTCTGGTCTGTGGACAAATTGCCTTACATAAAGCCGGTCCGTGGCCAAAGAAGGTCGATGACCGCTGCCTTGGTTTCATCTAGATATTGACTTAAAACCAGGTTGTTTTTTCAATCAGCATTTAATCTCTGGACATATTTCGTTATACCCATTACATCTTGCATATCGTGTAGCTTATCGTAGTATGAATTATCTTTGCACATTCACACTATTTTGTTTTCCATTTTGGCCATGCAGAACGCCAGAGATATGAGTTCTAATGGAAAAACCATACTGTGCTAGAATTCTATATAACCATTTCATTAATTTCCGTTCAAGTCGTTTCCCCGTATACGAGCATTGCAGCCCGCACAATTTGAAATTTGAGACTGTTCATGTTAGTCTCTGATAGATACGCAGATACGATTGGCAGAATAGTGACAACGTCCATTGTGTTATCTTTCTGCTGTACACATACACACATACACATCAAGATATATATATATATATATATATATATATATATATATATATCAATATATCTATATATAGATATATATATATATATAATATATTGATTAAATATATATATATATATATATATATATAATATATTATATATATATATATATATGCATGTATATATAAATACATACTTACATACATAACATACATACATTACATACATACATGCATGCATACATACATACATACATACATACATACATACATACAGATAGATAGATATGTATATATGTTTACACATACATATATATATATATATGTATATATATCACAATCAAGGAACGGCCATAATAGGCCATTCACCCACTAGAAATAACAGCCAAAAGCTTTAACCGCAAAATAACATCAATTCCGTAAAAACCAGGAGAAAATTAAAAAACATTTACCCTGTAATTTCTTATACGATGCACCGTTTCGTCTACTGTTTAATGGTAAACTAACCTGATTAAATTAAATCAAGCCAATCTACCATAGGCCCTTAGATTCATCAGTAAGAAATAGCCAAGTCGGAACAGATATTTTTCACGAGGCATTCCCGTCCCTGCCTCGGCAATATCTGACCTAAAATTTTCAAATCATCGCACTCGCGCCAATTTATCGGCAGCAAATAATATAAGCCGCCGATTCCATTACGGAATTAACCAGAAAATCATAATAATCAATATAGGGTGGCAAAAAAAATTTTGTAGAATTTTTTTGCCACCAGCGGCCTAGTGGGAAAAAATTAAATAGTCATAGACCATTTTTAAGTTCAACATCACAATCAAGTGTGTGTGTGGTGTGTGTGTGTATACACACACACATAGTTATGTTATATTTCGTTAGAAACGTGGAAGAGTACAATAGAAAATTTGTCCACCTTCGAGATTACCCAATGCTATAGTTGGTATAGGGTGTTCAAAAAGTCTCTCCGTAGTGATTTTTTTATATCCTGACTCTCCAAGAGTCAGTTTCTCCAAGAGGTATTTCAAAACATCTGTAGAAGAGTCAACTTATGTCTTAAAAACGAAGAACGACAGTTTGAACACCTCTTGTAAAGTTTTTTAAAGTCTTGTAAAGTCTAATATATTCTTTTCTAGTTTTATACCATCTTATATATATTCATTTTCCAGTGAAAACTTACTGCGGAGAGACTTTTGGGACACCCTGTATTATAAGGTTGTCCCAAAAGTTCGTAGAAAGTCTTGGAAAATAATGGTCTTTATTTTGAGGAATAATTTTTGTTGTTTTTGTTAGTACTTGGCGAGTAAAAATTCAAATTTCGCAAGTGTTTACGAACTTTTGGGACAACCTAATATCATATACTTCCAAATTTTAACTTGGGCGGTCGTCTTATGTGAATATAAAATTGAAGAAATTGGAGTCAAGAAGTACAGTTGGATATGTATTTATTAATCACGGCAATTGTTTCGACACAACGTAGTTCTCCAAGAACACATATACTTGATTATGCAATTGTTTGTTTGCATAATAAGATCCAGTTGTGTTTCCTCAGGCGATATACGCTAGTTTAAAATCTTCGACTTCAAAGCCATCTTCTCTGTTCGGCGAACATATATATGTATACAATTATAAATAAGGGCAAAAAGAAAAAAAGATTTCTGTGCCAATATGCTGAAAAATAGTTTAGATCGTCGAACCCTATACAATATTGTATATGGTAAGACGATGTGCTTAGAAAATTAGACAATTCAACTGGATATTCACACATGAATGCAAATAAAGAAATCTTGCTCATCAGATCACCAGAACTTCACTGTGACGCTAAGGGTAAAACTATCTCTGAACCGAAATGCCCGATGAAATACGACACCAAACTTAGAAAGAAAGTATTATGGTCGGTTTGTTCGAATAAAGCAGTTTTTCTCAACTTATCTTCCCCACAAGCGCCACTATAACTTTCCAGAAAAATATATGCTCCACCAGTGACTGAAAAAAAAACCCCAACTTTATTTTTAATCAATTGCAGCGTGGAAGGTGTTTGTAAGCCATTTAAGAAACACACAAAAGCCGTTCGATTCACTTCAACATTTAAGTTTAATTTGTCAAAATATTTTCGTCGCTTTAAGACCGCGACCTGTTCACTTACAAAAATCCGTGCTGCATCTGAGAAAGTAAAAGTTAGTTCGTTATATATATTTTATCAGAATTCTTTGAAAGAGAAGATTCTACTCTTTTATTAAATACTGAGTCAGGAATAAGGTACAATATTGACCAAGAGAGAAAAAAAGCATCTTATTTTAATGAGTTTAACGAGAACCTTGTGCTTGCTAACTACGGCACAATGCTCTACCACAATTTTCCCAGGCTCCACCGGTGGGGCATATGTCCCACGTTGGGCATCACAGGACTAAACCCTTCAAAGAGGAGCCCCGGCAGCGAATTTTTTTCCCACGAGAGTTCCGGACCAGTTATGAACTCATTTGCATACAGCCAATCAGAGCTCTACTATCAAACTAATTCATGAGCGCATAACAAGTGATGGGCGATAAGATAATGTCACTTGGCTAAGGAATAACCACGCTTCTTTTCTCTTTTAAGAATGCTTGTTGCTCTTGTTCTTGTTTCAATCATGGCTGCCTCTGCGTAGTTACTTTGTAAAACAGTAAGGGGAGAGGGCTGCTAGCACATCACCCTCTTCCCACATTTTCCCCATCCACATCTTTACCATATGGGGCCCTAACAAAATCTGATAATAGGTATAGATGCAAATCTATCTAATTACTTGTCTCCTAAAATCAGGCATAACTTGGTGATCGGTCGACTTATAGCACCGTTCTTCATCTTGACTTTACTTGGTAAAGTGTGTTTGTTGACAACAAGGTCAAGGTGAGCTCTGATTGGCTGTATGCAAATGAGTTCATTACTGGGGTCTGGAACTCTCATGGGAAGAAAATTTCGCGCCCCGGCATGGCTAGGGTCCAGTGACTGAAATATGCAAAAGATAAAAAAATGTGTGTGTATGTACGCGCGCGCGTCCGTGTATACACATATGTTTCATATATGTAGGTGGCTGGATGAGAAATTCGCCTCCCTTCCATGTGGTTTCGGGTTCAGTGCCACTGCGCGGCACCTTGGCCAAGTGTCTTCTATATTCTCGAGCCGCTGAAAGTTGTGTGAATGGATTGTAGACATTAAAACGATGATGATAATGATGGTCACACACACACATACACAGACATACATACGTACATGCACACACGCATGCACACACACACACACATACATACATACATACATACATACATACATACATACACTATATATATGTGCATGCGTGTATATATATGCACACAGACAGGGATATACACACACACACACACACACACAAAATAATTATTAGCGACAGAAGCAGTACTAACACCAAAGAGTAATATTTATCTCCACTTCGAAGTGGATGTTGTGTTAGAACAGAAAATCCTGCGATAGTCACCACGAGAGAAACTCTCATATTGGATTCCGGTGCATATAAGCACATTTGTTTATATCGATAGCGGGGGGAGATAAATCACACGCCACTGTCACCGCTGAGACTACCAGATCACGTCATTTCGGCCTTCCCTGGTCTTGTCAGGGGTAGACGCTCAGGGTTAGAGACAGAAGCGGTATCTCTGTTA
>NW_021824214.1:0-10000 GCF_006345805.1 Octopus sinensis | reverse complement strand
GATTATCTTCTCTCTCTCTCCCTCTCCCTCTCTCTCTCTCTCTATAAATATATATATGTACACACACATACATACAAACATACAAACATGCATACGTACATATGTACATACATATATATATGTGTGTGTGTGTGTGTGTGTGTGTGTGTGTGTTGCCTGTATCAAAAAGGAGGCTAATACAGGTTGCTTTGAAGAGGATGGGGAGGTATAGGTATGAAAGAAATTACCAAAAGGGACCAAAATAATCTTCTCTACACTAGTCACAAGGCCCGAAAATTTTGAAGAGGCGGCCAGTCGATTAGATCGACCCCAGTACGCAACTGCTACATAATTTATCGATCCCGAAAGGTAAAGTCGACCTCGGCTGAATTTGAGCTCAGAGCATAAAAACAGATACCTATTTCTTCTCTACCCACAGGAGGCTAAACACAGAGAGGACAAACAAGGACAGACAAACAGATTAAGTTGATTATATCGACCCCAGTGCGCAACTGGTACTTATTTAATCGGCCCCAAAAAGATGAAAGGCAAAGTCGACCTCGGCGGAATTTGAACTCAGAACGTAACAACAGACGAAATACCTATTTCTTTACTACCCACAAGGGGCTAAACACACAGAGGACAAACAAGAACAAACGGATTAAGGCGATTATATCGACCCCAGTGCGTAACAGGTACTTATTCAATCGACCCCGAAAGGATGAAAGGCAAAGTCGACCTCGGCGAAATTTGAACTCAGAACGTAACGGCAGACGAAGTACCGCTAAGCATTTCGTGAGGGCGTGCTAACATTTCTGCCAAGCTCGCCGAGAGAATGACAGTTGAGGTGGTAAGGACCAATACAAATACGTGGTACAAAATTATAAGCTACACTAATATATATTTGTACTGGAATTTATATGTATTCTACCCTACCCTCTGCAATATTGTCAAAACGAATGAAAGTACATCTACAGCAAAAATAAAATATATCTTGACTGAATTTTTTTAACCCATTTTTCTTTCAGTAAACGATTTAAAACTATAGTCGCTTGTTTATATTCATCGAACTGTAAATGTTATTCCAAGAATTAACTTAGTTTTTTTTTTTTTTTTTCCACCCCCTGCCGTTTCTCTGTAACTAACCCTTCACGTACGCTGAGCTGGCTTTAGTTTATTATTCGTTGGTAATTAAAACGAAATTATAGGATTAACTATAAAGGCCCCTTTATAAAAAGCTTATAAAAACGTTATCAGCCATATTTTTTAACGGTTTATATGATGAAGAAGGAAAAAAAATTGTCTTATGTAAATATATAAGTATATAAATATATAAAGTAAACCTCACTGATAGCTAAGTTAGAAAAATAAGTTTTGAAAATATATGAAAAATCAATATTTTCCTCACACACACCACACACACACACACACACACACACACATACACACGCGCGCGCGCTCGCACGTACGCATGAAATTAATTAGACAGTACTTTATTAACACGGTTATTTTATGACTCTGAAAAACTAGTGTTTCAATTTTTCTGATCAATTATTGGCTATTAAAATAACTAATATACTTTTATTGCATTCCCAACACCCACCTATCACTATCAACCACACACACACACAAACATACATGCAGAGCTATACGTACAGAGAGAGAGAGAGAGAGAGAGAGAGAGAGAGAGAGAGAGAGAGAGAGAGAGAGAGAGAGAGGAGACAGACAGAGAGACAGAGAGAGAAACATATACGCACGCATATTCAGCGAACGTATGTAAGAGGTTGTCACTTCCGCTATTTTCTGGCATACAAGTCGAGTTTTAAGCCCAAAATTTACAGCGCCCCTCTCTGTCTATCTTCATCCCCCAGAAGTACGTTGGTCGACACCAAGAGAACTTTGGAGGACAAAATATTCAGTGCAAAATGTAGCTGTACTTGGAAAGATAGTGACGATGTTTAAATTCTAACACTACATGTTTACACTATGGACAACGTCGACTTGTACGCCGGTAAAATACAGCAAGCCTCTTTTTCATTTGTCCCCTCCAAAACTCTCGACTTTCAGCCGAATAAATATTCCTTTTCCATAGCCATCAGATATATTCTTCATCCATTTAGCTAGATACCTTTTAACTAACCATCATAGAATCATGCCTTCATTTCAATCCTGTTTGATGTGCTGTTTCTGTACTGTCTTGTTTCTAATAAAAAGCAGTCATAACTTAGACTAGCACCGAAGTGGATAGACTAATCTGCGCATTTGCAGGGTTTAAAGTTTCATTAATTAATGTGTTTGTGTGCTTGCACGCATGTGTATGTGTGTGACTTAGAGTACGTACGTGTATGTGTGTGTGTGTGTAATTTTACAAGGGAAAGGTTGATAGTGATATAGAGCATTCACCGGTTGAAGCTGTGTCACAGCGTCTGACAAAGTCACAACCGGTGAAACTTCGAAGTCACTGTTTAACTTATCCCCTGTAAAAATAAATGTGATACTCAGACTTCAATTTATGTTCATTTTTCACATAAAAGTGTAACTGAAAAGAAGAAATGTGTGTGTGTGTGTGTGTGTGTGTGTATGTGTGTGTGTTTGTGCATGTGTGTATGTGTGTGTATGTATACGTATACACACATACATATATATAATATATATATATATCCGTAATAATGAAGGGTGAAATTAATTAATTTGGAATAATTATCAATTACACCAAGTAGTCTTCGGCATGTAAAAGCCTCATTGAGGAAAATTTAAGTAATACTAAGCAATAAGGGTTCAGGCAACGAGTTGCCTTACCACATACCGAATTTAGAAATAGCAGTCAAAGGGTTATAGCTATTTTTTCTACTAAAAAGGGAGATCTCAGTAAAAACAGCAATTGGAAGGCTGACACAAACAGGTAAGAGAGAATGAATTAACCGCAATCTATCAAACATTTTTAAAGTTATCCACGGACGTACGTTTCGAAATCAAGTTTTAGGAAAGCAAAGAATTAAAATATTAAATATTAAATAATTCTATCTTACCGAAACTTCTTTTCTCTTCAGCGTGGAATACTATAATCATAAATGATTATATATTGAATTTTGAGATACTAGGAGGTACCAACTCAACTCAGTATCAGAGCGAGCTAGAATCCTCAACTAGTATCACCGAATTCAAATTTGTGAATGAAACGATTGTGTGTCAACAGCCCCTTCCCACCCGCGTGTAGCCAAAACAAGATGCTGTAGTCATCTACTGAGATAAAATATGGTTATCCGTAATAATGAAGGGTGAAATTAATTAATTTGGAATAATTATCAATTACACCAAGTAGTCTTCGGCATGTAAAAGCCTCATTTGAGGAAAATTTAAGTAATACTAAGCAATAAGGGTTCAGCAACGAGTTGCCTTACCACATACCGAATTTAGAAATAGCAGTCAAAGGGTTTAGCTATTTCTTCTACTAAAAAGGGAGATCTCAGTAAAAACAGCAATTGGAAGGCTGACACAAACAGGTAAGAGAGAATGAATTAACCGCAATCTATCAAACATTTTTAAAGTATCCACGGACGTACGTTTCGAAATCAAGTTTTAGGAAGGAAGCATAAGAATTAAAATATTAAATATTAAATAATTCTATCTTACCGAAATTCTTTTCTCTTCAGCGTGGAATACTATAATCATAAATGATTATATATTGATTTTGAGATACTAGGATGGTACCAACTCAACTCAGTATCAGAGCGAGCTAGAATCCTCAACTAGTATCACCGAATTCAAATTTGTGAATGAAACGATTGTGTCAACAGCCCCTTCCCACCGCGTGTAGCCAAAACAAGATGCTGTAGTCATCTACGAGATAAAATATGGTTATCCGTAATAATGAAGGGTGTGAATTAATTAATTATTTGGAATAATTATCAATTACACCAAGTAGTCTTCGGCATGTAAAAGCCTCATTTGAGGAAAATTTAAGTAATACTAAGCAATAAGGGTTCAGCAACGAGTTGCCTTACCACATACCGAATTTAGAAATAGCAGTCAAAGGGTTATAGCTATTCTTCTACTAAAAAGGGAGATCTCAGTAAAAACAGCAATGGAAGGCTGACACAAACAGGTAAGAGAGAATGAATTAACCGCAATCTATCAAACATTTTTAAAGTTATCCACGGACGTACGTTTCGAAATCAAGTTTTAGGAAAGCATAAGAATTAAAATATTAAATATTAAATAATTCTACATTACCGAAACTTCTTTTCTCTTCAGCGTGGAATACTATAATCATAAATGATTATATATTGAATTTTGAGATACTAGGAGGTACCAACTCAACTCAGTATCAGAGCGAGCTAGAATCCTCAACTAGTATCACCGAATTCAAATTTGTGAATGAAACGATTGTGTCAACAGCCCCTTCCCACCCGCGTGTAGCCAAAACAAGATGCTGTGTAGTCATCTACTGAGATAAAATATGGTTATCCGTAATAATGAAGGGTGTGAAATTAATTAATTTGGAATAATTCAATTACACCAAGTAGTCTTCGGCATGTAAAAGCCTCATTTGAGGAAAATTTAAGTAATACTAAGCAATAAGGGTTCAGCACGAGTTGCCTTACCACATACCGAATTTAGAAATAGCAGTCAAAGGGTTATAGCTATTTCTTCTACTAAAAGGGAGATCTCAGTAAAAACAGCAATTGGAAGGCTGAACAAAACAGGTAAGAGAGAATGAATTAACCGCAATCTATCAAACATTTTTAAAGTTATCCACGGACGTACGTTTCGAAATCAAGTTTTAGGAAAGCATAAGAATTAAAATATTAAATATTAAATAATTCTATCTTACCGAAACTTCTTTTCTCTTCAGCGTGGAATACTATAATCATAAATGATTATATATTGAATTTTGAGATACTAGGAGGTACAAACTCAACTCAGTATCAGAGCGAGCTAGAATCCTCAACTAGTATCACCGAATTCAAATTGTGAATGAAACGATTGTGTCAACAGCCCCTTCCCACCCGCGTGTAGCCAAAACAAGATGCTGTAGTCATCTACTGAGATAAATATGGTTATCCGTAATAATGAAGGGTGAAATTAATTAATTTGGAATAATTATCAATTACACCAGTAGTCTTCGGCATGTAAAAGCCTCATTGAGGAAAATTTAAGTAATACTAAGCAATAAGGGTTCAGCAACGAGTTGCCTTACCACATACCGAATTTAGAAATAGCAGTCAAAGGGTTATAGCTATTCTTCTACTAAAAAGGGAGATCTCAGTAAAAACAGCAATTGGAAGGCTGACACAAACAGGTAAGAGAGAATGAATAACCGCAATCTATCAAACATTTTTAAAGTTATCCACGGACGTACGTTTCGAAATCAAGTTTTAGGGAAGCATAAGAATTAAAATATTAAATATTAAATAATTCTATCTTACCGAAACTTCTTTTTCTTCAGCGTGGAATACTATAATCATAAATGATTATATATTGAATTTTGAGATACTAGGAGGTACCAACTAACTCAGTATCAGAGCGAGCTAGAATCCTCAACTAGTATCACCGAATTCAAATTTGTGAATGAAACGATTGTGTCAACAGCCCCTTCCCACCCGCGTGTAGCCAAAAAAAGATGCTGTAGTCATCTACTGAGATAAAATATGGTTATCCGTAATAATGAAGGGTGAAATTAATTAATTGGAATAATTATCAATTACACCAAGTAGTCTTCGGCATGTAAAAGCCTCATTTGAGGAAAATTTAAGTAATACTAAGCAATAGGGTTCAGCAACGAGTTGCCTTACCACATACCGAATTTAGAAATAGCAGTCAAAGGGTTATAGCTATTCTTCTACTAAAAAGGGAGATCTCAGTAAAAACAGCAATTGGAAGGCTGACACAAACAGGTAAGAGAGAATGAATTAACCGCAATCTATCAAACATTTTTAAAGTTATCCACGGACGTACGTTTCGAAATCAAGTTTTAGGAAAGCATAAGAATTAAAATATTAAATATTAAATAATTCTATCTTACCGAAACTTCTTTTCTCTTCAGCCGGTGATACTAGTTGAGGATTCTAGCTCGCTCTTACTGAGTGTTGAGTTGGTACCTCCTAGTATCTCAAAATTAAATATATAATCATTTATGATTATAGTATTCACGCTGAAGAGAAAAGAAGTTTCGGTAAGATAGAATTATTTAATATTTAATATTTTAATTCTTATGCTTTCCTAAAACTTGATTTCGAAACGTAGTCCGTGGATAACTTTAAAAATGTTTTGATAGATTGCGGTTAATTCATTCTCTCTTAACCTGTTTGTGTCAGCCTTCCAATTGCTGTTTTTACTGAGATCTCCCTTTTTAGTAGAAGAAATAGCTATAACCCTTTGACTGCTATTTCTAAATTCGGTAGTGGTAAGGCAACTCGTTTTGCTGAACCCTTATTGCTTAGTATTACTTAAATTTTCCTCTCAAATGAGGCTTTTACATGCCGAAGACTACTTGGTGTAATTGATATTATTCCAAATTAATAATTCACCCTTCATTATTACGGATAACCATATTTTATCTCAGTAGATGACTACAGCATCTTGTTTTGGCTACACGCGGGTGGGAAGGGGCTGTGACACAATCGTTTCATTCACAAAATTGAATTCGGTGATACTAGTTGAGGATTCTAGCTCGCTCTGATACTGAGTTGAGTTTGGTAACTCCTAGTATCTCAAAATTCAATATATAATCATTTATGATTATAGTATTCCACGCTGAAGAGAAAAGAAGTTTCGGTAAGATAGAATTATTAATATTTAATATTTTAATTCTTATGCTTCCTAAAACTTGATTTCGAAACGTACGTCCGTGGATAACTTTAAAAATGTTTGATAGATTGCGGTTGGTTAATTCATTCTCTCTTACCTGTTTGTGTCAGCCTTCCAATTGCTGTTTTTACTGAGATCTCCCTTTTTAGTAGAAGAAATAGCTATAACCCTTTGACTGCTATTTCTAAATTCGGTTATGTGGTAAGGCAACTCGCGTTGCTGAACCCTTATTGGAGTATTACTTAAATTTTCCTCAAATGAGGATTTTACATGCCGAAGACTACTTGGTGTAATTGATAATTATTCCAAATTAATTAATTTCACCCCTTTCATTATTACGGATAACCATATTTTATCTCAGTAGATGATACAGCATCTTGTTTTGGCTACACGCGGGTGGGAAGGGGTTGACACAATCGTTTCATTCACAAATTTGAATTCGGTGATACTAGTTGAGGATTCTAGCTCGCTCTGATACTGAGTTGAGTGGTACCTCCTAGTATCTCAAAATTCAATATATAATCATTTATGATTATAGTATTCCACGCTGAAGAGAAAAGAAGTTTCGGTAAGGATAGAATTATTTAATATTTAATATTTTAATTCTTATGCTTTCCTAAAACTTGATTTCGAAACGTACGTCCGTGGATAACTTTAAAAATGTTTGATAGATTGCGGTTAATTCATTATTCTCTCTTACCTGTTTGTGTCAGCATCCTCCAATTCTGTTTTTATGAGATCTCCCTTTTTAGTGAAGAAATAGCTTACCCTTTGACTGCTATTTCTAAATTCGGTATGTGGTAAGGCAACTCGTTGCTGAACACCTTATTGCTTAGTATATATCTATATATATAATATACTCTTTTACTCTTTTACTTGTTTCAGAAATTTGACTGCGGCCATGCTGGAGCACCACCTGTAGTCGACCAAATCGACCCCAGGACTTATTCTTTGTAAGCCTAGTACTTATTCTATCGGATTCTTTTGCTGAACCGCTAGATTAAGGGGATGTAAACACACCAGCATCGGTTGTCAAGCAATGTTGGGTGGACAAACACAGACACACAAACATACGCACACATACATACATACATACATACATACATACATACATACATACATACATACATATATACATATATATATATACATATATACGACGGGCTTCTTTCAGTTTCCGTCTACCACTCACAAGGCTTTGGTCGGCCCGAGGTTATAGTAGAAGACACTTGGCCAAGGTGCGACGCAGTGGGACTGAACCCGGAACCATGTGGTTCGTAAGCAAGCTACTTATCACACAGCCACTCCTACACCTATGTATATGTATATATGTATGTATGTATATACGTATACACACACACACACACACACACATATATATATATAGATATACATACATATATATACACATACACACACATATACATAATATAAATGACACACGTATATAAGAATAAAAGAATAAACGAGTGAATTGAATATATATTACTTTTATTGTCAATTCCTATTTTATTATGGTTTATTTATTCTGTTTGTGTTTTGTTTATTTAAATATTTTTTGATGAGTTCAGGTGAGTGTTTCTATATAAGTAATATATTCCACAGTTTAATGTCAGTTTTATATACGAAGCTGGTGTTTGTTCAGTTGCTGCGAAACTATTGTAATGGAGACAAATACACAGCAGTGATGCGTGACTCTACGTATACACACACACACGCACAAGCACAACCACACACAACACACACACACACACACACACACACACACACACACACACACACATACTCAGAACAGAAACGGCTTACTGTTTGTGTGTGTGTGTATGTATGATTTTGTGTTTGTGTGTGTGTGTGTGTGTGTGTATTTCTGTTTGCATGCGTGTAAACGTTCATGTGTGTATGTACATACGTATATGTATGTAGATATTTATGGACGAATATATTTAACATATTGAACAGTAACTCACACCACTGTACTTCCACACTTGCACTACATTTTCTCTCTCTCTCTCTCTCTCCATCTATCTATCTATCTATCTATCTATCTATCTATCTATCTATCTATCTATCTATCTATCATTTTATCTATCTATCTACGCATACTACACCACACCACACCACATCCCTTTATGTCCGTCTCACAACATGGTTATACTTACATACGTGCACAAGCATCGGCCTCTCATCCCTTTATGACTCCTATAGAACCGTATCCGCATCTGGCCCCTAACCCCTCGTTCTTCTTTTTTCAAACACTTTTCCTGCTGCATACTCTTTTGATGAAGGATTAACCTCCGAAACATCAATACACTCATTTTCATGCGTTAAACTATTACGATATTTGTTAAAACTCGTCCTTTCTACGTTGTCTTTCCTCATTGTATTTACAATATCAATCTAACAAGAACGTGACAGTAGGGGGTACACCACCGTTGTATAGCCCTAGGAGGCATCGAACGCCTCCTGACAGCTTCGACACATTTTTCCCTGTGTCCTTCGTATATGTATATAAGGACCACAGGGAAAAAATTGTGTCGAAGCTGTCCAAGAGGCGTCGACTGCCTCCTAGGGCTATACAACGGTGGTGTAACCCCCTACTGTCACGTTCTTGTTAGATTGACAGATCAACAACCATTCTATCGCCCCACCATCGTACAGGTCTCTACGAGAGATTTAGAAATTCAATATTCTATATATATATATATATATATATATAGTAATGTTTATATGCCAACAGAATGTGACCGTCCTATAAAAGACGATGTTACTGTTGTTTTAATCTCAGGAAAGCCTCTTTTCCAGCTGGCTATCGACACACAGTTTGTGTCCGTATAGCGTTTGCAAGGGAGGTCATCGCTCCAATCTCTAGCCTTAAGTGATGCTTACCGAACTAGGTTTCTGGATGTTGTCCATCCTCAGTGTAAGACAACCACAAGCTAACAACAATAACATCGTCCTTTATAGGACTGCCACATTCTGTTGGCATATAGACATTGCTATTCGATACAGTTACAGTATATATCTCGCTCAGAACCACACCACACACACACACACCACACACACACAGAGTGTGTGTTAAGTCAACAGTGGCTTGTGTGATGACTCAAAGCAGCATTTTAAGCTGAAACTTCAAACTTCAAACTACACATGCATACAATACCCAAATACAAACACACACTCATGCGCGCACACGCACACTCGCAGAGATGCC
>NW_021824213.1:0-7500 GCF_006345805.1 Octopus sinensis | reverse complement strand
ATTAAGTCGATTACATTGACCCCAGTCCATAACTGGTACTTAATTTATCAACACCGAAATGATGAAAAGCAAAGTCGACCTCGGCAGAATTTGAACTCACAACGTAACGGCAGACGAAATACAGCTACGCATTTCGCCTGGCATGCTAACGTTTCTGCCAGCTCGCCACCTTTACTGTACAATATCATCATCATCGTTTAATGTCCGCTTTCCATGCTAGTGTTTTGCCCTGAGAAGGACTTGAACCAAAGATGAATATTTGTCTGAGAACCCTTCTTTATATAAGGTTTATGAGGCTCAAAACGAACTTCAGAAATGGAAAGCTGTGATTGGCTGCTTGGAACAATGGCGCGAAAATAAGCGGAGGCAAATCGCATCACGTGACAACCAGCGGTGCGAACATAGTAGAGACCACGTGTCAGCCAATCGAATTAGTGTTTACAACAATGTTAAACTAGCCGAAGATGTTTGTAATCTCGAACGAGATTATTCTTAATACTCTTCTCAAACAGTGAAGATAGCAATGAGTGTAGCGTTATTGCTACACTAGCATGGGTTGGCGATTTGACTGAGGACTGGCGAACCAGATGGCTGCACCAGACTCCAATCTGATCTGGCAGAGTTTCTACAGCTGGATGCCCTTCCTAACGCCAATCACTCCGAGAGTGTAGTGGGTGCTTTTACGTGCCACCGGCACGAGGGCCAGTCAAGCAGTACTGGCAATGACCATGCTCGAAATGGTGTTTTTTACGTGCCACCTGCACAGGAGTCAGTCCAGCAGCACTGTCAACAACCTCGCTCGAATGTTTTGTTCACATGCCACCAGCACAAGTGCCAGTAAGGCGATGCTGGTAACGATCACGCTCAAATGGTGCTTTTTACGTGCCACCAGCACAGAAGCCAGACAGCTGCTCTGGCAGTGATCCCATTCGTATGGATATGTTTTAAGAATTTTAAGTGGATTTATAAATATGAAACAGTGCTTTAAAAGTGTATTAATTTGTGCCTCTGTCTGTTAATAAAATCATTTTCATTACTTTTCTTGATTTAAATTTCATCCTATAAAACATTATACTGTAAAATGATTATTGGATGAAAAGTACAATATATTCTAAGAATTTTAAGTGGAATATCATCATCATCATCACCATCAATCATCGTTTAACGTCCGCTTTCCATGCTAGCATGGACGGATGACTGAGGGCTGGCGAACCAGATGGCTGCACCAGGCTTCAATCTTGATCTGGCAGAGTTTCTACAGCTGGATGCCCTTCCTAACGCCAATCACTCCAAGAGTGTAGTGGGTGCTTTTACGTGCCACCGGCACAGGGGTCAGTCAGGCGGCACTGGCAATGACCTCATTTGAATCTTTTACACATGCCACCGGCACAGGTGCCAATAAGGCGATGCCGGTAATGATCTTGCTCGAATGGTGTCTTTTACATATGCCAGATAGCCGCTCTGGCAACGATCATGCTCGGATGTTGCTCTTAATACCCTACTAGCACGGGGCTCGAGTGCCAGTAATGTGACGCTGGTAACGATCACGCTCGAATGGTGCCTTTTAAGTGCCACTGGCACAGAAGCCGGTTAGCCACTCTGTCAATGATCACACTCGTATGGTGCTCTTTGCACCCTGCTTGCATGGATGCCAGTCATCGAATTTGATTCTGATTTTTGATTCCACTTGCCTCAACAGAGATTTACTTAAACTGTTCTGCTACCAATTAATTTATAGGTACGTGATATTTTGTTCCGCAACCATAATATACTATAAAGTATGCTGAGACCCCCTTCAGTCATGACTGACCATGGGATTGCACCTAGAAAGTTACCCTCCCAGGCACAAGTCCGGGCAAGGTTGTTTATGGAAGACCAGCACTCGCCCATGCATACCAGCCGCCCCTCTCCATGCCACCAGTGTTATCCAAAGGAAAGACAAAGGTCAATACAGCTTGGCACCTGTGACATCGCAACTCATTTCTACCGCTGAGTGAACTGGAGCAACATGAAATAAAGTGTCTTGCTCAAGAACACAACACGCAGCCTGGTCTGGGATTCGAACTCAGAACCTCACAATCGTAAGCTCGATGCTCTAACCACTGAGCCATGCACCTTCACATATAAAGTATTTTAAGCATTTTAAGTATTTTAAGTCAGTACCGTGTTCCACTGTGTTGTGTGCGATGTACATTGGTCAGTCCAATAACTATGCACTGCTTTATATAAAATAATAAATAAATGTAAAGTATACTAGCCATCTCAATATGGCTAACCACAAAGGGTGGGTGTTACTGTAGATTGTAGCCCCAGGAGATCATTGTCTCCAGCTGGCTTTAGGCACACTTTCTGTGCCTTTATGGTATTTGCAAAGGGGGGTCATCCCTCTCTCGTAAACCTAAGTGATATGCACGGACTGCAGTTTCTAGGTATTTGCCTGTCTTCGGCGTACAGCAATCACTGGTTTACGATGAAGGGAGACCTGTTTGCAAATACTTATTGTTTTTCTAGTAACTTCCGTTACTGATTTCGAAAAACTGTCTGCAAGCAATAATAAATCTCTGAACGAGATATGCACCCTTTTAAAGCCTGGCCAGGCTCATGGGCCCGGTTTCCTGGTTTCCATGGCGTATGTGTTCCCCAGCTGGATGGGATGCCAGTCCATTGCAGCGTTACTCATTTTTGCCAGCTGAGTGGACTGAAGCAACGTGAAATGAAGTGTTTTGCTCAAGAACACAATGCGTCACTCAGTCCAGGAATCGAAACCACAATCTTACGATCATGATGCTGACACCCTAACCACTAAGCCACGTGCCTCCACACACCGCTATATATAGTGGCTATTTAAGCAATGTGTTCAAGGATAATTAATGGGTTAAATGGGTGCTGATCAAGGGACATATCCCTCCAAAATTGGGCATATATGCCCGCTACCTTTTTTCATCTTTGATCTCATTGTTTGTTTACATCTGATGTCTCGTATATGAAACACAGGAACAAAAATTAGTGCTAGCTATAATTTCTATAGAATATCTGTAGAGATATAGGCATAGGAGTGGCTGGGTGGTAAGTAGCTTGCTTACCAACCACATGGTTCCAGGTTCAGTCCCACTGTGTGGCACCTTGGGCATGTGTCTTCTACTATAGCCTTGGGCCAACCAAAACCTTGTGAGTGGATTTGGTAGACGGAAACTGAAAGAAGCCCATCGTATATATGTATATATATTTGTGTGTGTGTGTGTGTTTGTGTGTGTGTGTTTGTCCCCCTAGCATTGCTTGACAACCGATGCTGGTGTGTTTATGTCCCCGTCACTTAGCGGTTCGGCAAAAGAGACTGATAGAATAAGTACTAGGCTTACAAATAATAAGCCACCCTGCTGAGTAAGCGAGCAGGCCAACAGAAGAAAGAGTAAGAGAAAGTTGTGGTGAAGGAGTACAGCAGGTATCACCATCATCCCCTGCCGGAGCCTTGTGGAGCTTTAGGTATTTTCGCTCAATAAACACTCACAACGCCCGGTCTGGGAATCGAAACCGCGATCCTATGACCGCGAGTTCGCTGCCCTAACCACTGGGCCATTGCGCCTCCACACACACACACACACACATATATATATATATGAATATCTATACATATATGTGTGTGTGTATATGTATTTATATACACATACATACATATATGTGTATAATATATATATATATATATTTATATATATATATATATATATACTATATATATGTATACATGTGGTGTGGTTTGAGGATATATGCAGTGAAATGTGTATAGATATATGATACGAAGGTCTCTAGCTGCCAACTGAATCTCCTTTCATATTTCAATATTTTATCATGAAATGTTGTTTGTCTTGTCTTACCAAAGAAGAGAATGTTGATTCACAGATCTCTAGGAAACCAGTCAGTTCTATTGTGTGTGGGAGTGTATGCATGTGTGTGTGTGTCTGTGTGTATGTGTGTGTGCATGCATGTTTATGTGCATTGGGTTTTAGTGCATATTGGGTTATAATCTGGGCTGTGTTATCAGAAAGCATATCTGCATATTCTTCTGCTTCAGAATTGTATGCATATGTTGTATTTGTATGAGGCATGCATAAGATTTGAAAATTACTGGAAAATAGATTTGCAGAGTAATTACGCATCAAAAGTTTTTGGTATTATATTTTCACTATTACACCTGTTTCGTTAGCTGATAGGAGTTACAAAAATATACTCTCTTTACTCTCTCTTTTACTCTTTTACTTGTTTCAGTCATTTGACTGCGGCCATGCCGGAGCACCGCCATTAGTCGAGGAAATTGACCCCGGGACTTATTCTTTGTAAGCCTAGTACTTAATCTATCGGCTTCTTTTGCCGAACTGCTAAGTTACGGGGATATAAACACACCAGCATCGGTTGTCAAGCAATGTTGGCGGAACAAACCCAGACCCACAAACGTATACACACACACATATATACATATACATATATACGATGGACTCCTTTCAGTTTCCATCTACCAAATCCACTCACAAGGCTTTGGTCGGCCCAAGGCTATAGGAGAAGACAATTGCCCAAGGTGCCATGCAGTGGGACTGAACCCGGAACCTGTGGTTCATAAGCAAGCTACTTACCACACAGCCACTCCTACATGTAGAATAAACATTTAAGATATCTCCAAATCAGAAATTCTTCAGATAGAATCAAATAATTATTTGATTCTTGGTTTAGATGAATTCCTTTTAGGTTGTCTGGAAGGTTCGTGCCGATTTATAGTAGCTTACCTTTCGACTTATTTTAGAATATGTTTGAATCCATAAAATAAGATTTGACTACACCTCCATTTAGAGCACAGTTTAAGCTATCTTTTCGTAGAAGAAGATTTATGTTCCTATAACCTGTGTTAACCCTGTAACCCTTTAAAATGGAAGATAAGAAAGTTTGTTTTCAGCACTTGATGCTTTTCTTTTTCCGTAAAGGGAAAAATGCCTCACAAGCAACCAAAGAAATATGCGCAGTAAATAAACATCTTTTAAAATTGCATTTTCAAACCTTCTTTCATATATAATTCCACTCATGCAGTACCTTACAACTCCACTTTGTCTTATATATATAATATATATATATTGTATGTTATATATATATGTATGTATATATATACATGTATATATATATATATATATATGTATATATATACATATATATATATATATATATACATATATATATATATATATATATATATATCTTATATATATAGATATATATATATATGTATATATATATATGTATATATATGTATATATATATATCACCTTGATCACCTTGACCGACCAGTCCATCAGGCATCCATTTGACACCGCTGGTCACAGCATGCTGTCTACTCCACCTGGTGGAAGATAAATATTATCTACTAAGCCCAGAATATATATTTATGAGCTACTAATAGTTTCATGCAATAAAAAACGACACAGACAGCATTTTATAACACATCTGGTGCCTTCATGCAATCTTTAGGCTATGCCTACATGGTATAACAAGCTAAAACAGGACAATAGGACAAGAGAAAATGTGAGAAAAGGTGAGAAGAAAGTAGATGCAAAAGATGGAAGGTTGCAAACATCGGAAAATGAAAGGAAATGGAAAAAAGAAGTAAAAATGGAGAATTCGAGTTATGTCACCTCTGACTGTAAAGTCATAAGGCTGAATGGATAGGGAAATTTTCAGTGGATGTAAACATATGGATAAGTTCCTATTGATGAATTGGAAAATACCACACTCTCCAGCTTGAACAGCCCTACTGCAGACTCTAGGCCCCTATCCATTCAGTTTTATAACTTTATAGTGAAGGAGACATAATTCTAATTCTCCTTTCTTCTTTTTTTATTTTCTGGTTCCTTTTGTTTTCCAGTGTTTTCAACCTTCCACCTTTTGCATCTACTTTCTTGCCTTTTCTCACATTTTCTCTAATGCTATCGTCCTGTTTTAGCTTGTTATGCCATGTGGGCATAGCCTGAGGAGTGGAGGCGCAATGGCCCAGTGGTTAGGGCAGCGAACTCACGGTCATAGGATCGCGGTTTCGATTCCCAGACCGGGCGTTGTGAGTGTTTATTGAGTGAAAACACCTAAAGCTCCACGCGGCTCCAGCAGGGATGGTGGTGATCCCTGCTGTACTCTTTCACCACAACTTTCTCTCACTCTTACTTCCTGTTTCTGTTGTACCTGTATTTCAAGGGGCCGGCCTTGTCACTCTCTGTGTCACGCTGAATATCCCCGAGAATTACGTTAAGGGTGCACACGTTTGTGGAGTGCTCAGCCACTTACACGTTAATTTCACGAGCTGGCTGTTCTGTTGATTCGGATCAGCCAGAACCCTCATCGTCATAACCGACGGAGTGCTTCCATCCATAGCCTGAGGATTGCATGAAAGCACGAGACATGCTGGGGCACCGCCTTGAAGAATGAGAAACACAAGTTATAAGACAAGGTGAAACAGAGAGAGACAGTGTTGCAAGGATTTAGAAAATTACAAGTTGGGAACATATGAGAATTTGGGTAATTGAAAAATTGTGTATCTGTATCATATGGAAATCTCTGTCTTTCTCCATCCCTCTCTTTCTCCATTGCTTGAAATTGGCTATTTTTCAAACTAGAGGGGAAAGTGTTCTGCCAGGTTCAATCCACCCAAGATATGCTATTTATCCCTAAAACATCCCCTATATCTCTACCAGTTGTTGTCAACCCAGTTAAAAGAAAATAACAAAGTGTGATTTGAGAAGGAATTGGCTGCTATTTCTGTCAGGCCAGTAAACCATCCTTCCCCACTAGACTTTATTTCATGTGATGTAATTCAGTTTTTAAGCTCTCAGAGAAAATAAGTTATTATTACTATTGGATCAAAATCAATAAAGTGATATGGTTAATCAATAAATGCAAATCATGTGAATATTGAACTGTGTATTCATATCCAGAGAGTTGACTGAAGGAAATGGAAGTATATGGTCTCAGATTGATAGGTGAAGACAGTACAAGAATGTGTGTGTGGCGAGCTGGCAGAAACGTTAGCACGCCAGGCGAAATGCTTAGCCATATTTCGTCTGACGTTACGTTCTGAGTTCAAATTCCACCGAGGTCGACTTTGCCTTTCATCCTTTCGGGGTCAATTAAATAAGTACCAGTTACGCACTGGGGTCGATATAATCGACTAAATCCGTTGTCTGTCCTTGTTTGTCCCCTCTGTGTTTAGCCCCTTGTGGGTAGTAAAGAAATGGGTATTTCGTCTACGGTTACGTTCTGAGTTCAAATTCTGCCAAGGTCAACTTTGCCATTCATCCTTTCAGGGTCGATAAATTAAGTACAAGTTACACACTGGGGTTGATCTAATCGACTTAATCCCTTTGTCCCTCCTTGTTTGTCCCCTATATGTTCGGCTCCTTGAGGGCAATAAAGAAATAAGAATGTGTGTGTGTGTCTATGCGTGTAAAAGGTAAAGACACCTTTTGGCCATGA
>NW_021824212.1:12500-19628 GCF_006345805.1 Octopus sinensis | reverse complement strand
AACAATTGAGGGTAAAATTAATTAATTATTAATTAATTTTACCCTCAATTGTTGTTGAAATTATAATATCTCTCTCTATTTAATGCCTCGGATTTTACCGAAAAAAGCATAGTGTTTACTGATTTTAACCCACGCTGGTGGAAAAGGGGAGAGCAGAAATACTTCGCTTGCATATTTGAGTTTGCTGGTACTGTTAGTTTCGAGCAGATCTTCAGAAGCGATAAGAAGCCGAAAGGGTATGCTCCCATTTCAGTGTTTTCAAATCCAAACCAAGGAGTTCTGAGCTGATGATAGAAATGTCGAGTTGACTAATCTTGAAACGTACGTTCTCAAATAACCTTTGCATTTGATTTTTTAATGTCTTTACCCCCATACTTTCGTGAGTTGAATTGAGCAAACACTATATGAGAGAGGTTTTCTTTAAGTATTAGAAATAGTTTTTTAAAAAGTTTTTTTAGCTACTATTTCTAATGAGTTCAGTATGCGGCAAAGTAATTTATTTACTAAGCCCTTTTATATAATGTAATAATTTGTATATATATATATTATATATATATGTATGTGTATGTATACGTTGTGTGTGTTTGTCCCCCCAACATCGCTTGACAACCGATGGTGGTGTGCTACGTCCCCGTAACTTAGCAGTTCGACAAAAGAGACCGATAAAATAAGTGCTAGGCTTACAAAGAATAAGTCCTGGGGTCGATTTGCTCGACTAAAGGCGGTGCTCCAGCATGGCCACTGTCAAATGACTGAAACAAGTAAAAGAGTAAAAGAGAGTAAGAGTATATAAAAGCTTAAAATCACTTCTTTTTATTAAATACGACTGTCAGTGTGTCCACTACCACACCCACGTTTAATTCTCACAACCTGAATTCAATGGAAGAAACATTGCTTTCGAAGTAGATCTTCCACTGTTTTCTTATAAATGACATTACGTTACCCCATAACATTCACTAGCTGTATATTGTGTCGTTTATTAGTATCTAATAATATATACTTTTTTTTGTACGTGCTCTCAGGTGTAGTGTTTAGTTAGAAGCTTGTTGCTCAACCATTTGGAATTGGCTTCAATCTCACTGCACAATACCTTGGGCAAGTATCCTCAAATATAGCTCCGGGTTGACCAAAGCCTTGCTAATGGATTTGGTAGACGGAAACTTAAAGAAACCCGTTCCCTATCATTACTTTTATTTTTAAAAAAATTTCATTTTTCTTGGGTTGTCTGAAATGTTAGCCGTTTGCCTGTTCTGTGTTGCCACATGTGATACTCGTTACCTGTTTCCCTGATTCTTATACGTCATACGCGGTCTGATCAATAAGTATCCGAACTGTTGACATAGTAACGAAGTTAAAGCACGCAGAGTAAAGCCGCTCGGCACAGATTGACCTTGAACTCTGCTGTATATAAGCACTAAGTTTTAATGGTCTAGCTAGCTAACCTCTGCCTGTTTTACGGCAGTATTTTGAAGGTGTGTAGTGTGTGACTGTCGCATTGAACATGACAGAGAAAGTTGAGCAGAGAATTTGCTTTAAATTTTGCCAAAAGCTTGGTGATACCTGCTCAGAGACCTACACAAAGTTTTCAAGAAGTTTTCATCGTTCTCAACACAATTAAGGAGATCTTGTGTAACTGAAACCCGAGTCTTTTTGTCCAGCTGAAAGCAGTTTTTGACACAGGCTTGACAGACACGCGCCTCATACCCAAATCTTCAGTGATAATGGACTGAACTGAACCGTAACTAATCTGCACATCCTCTGATAACTAACGGATGGTGATTTGATGATTTCCCCTCACTGCTGCACGCACATCTGTGATGTCTTTCTCAGTTGTGCTGGTTGTGGGTCTCCCTGAACGTTCATCAATATCTGCATTTTTCGGCCATCTTGTAAATGTCTGGACCACTCACACACTTCTGTGCGACTTCTACACTATTCTCCATACACTTTGTGCAACTTCGCATAGGCTTCTGAGCAGGTATCGCCATGACAGCATTCTCTGTCATGGTCAATGCGACGACCACACACTACACACCTTCCTTCCAAGCACTGCTGTAAACAGCGGAAGTGAGGTAGGACGTTAAAACTTAGTGCGCATGCACAGCAAAGTCCAAGGTCAATCTTCGCCAAGCAGCTTCACTCTGCGTACTTTAGCTTCATTACTACTGCAACAGTCCAGATACTTATTGATCAGACATTGTATATGTTATACATTCCCACTTAGTTTTTCCACCCACCAGAGTAACTTATGATTTATGAACAGAAAGCTTTATATATTACTCAGAATATATGAAACAAGGCCGAACTAAAAGTCTCGAAACAAACATGGGAGTTTAGAAGAATGTTATTAAAATGCTTTAGACAGGCAATGGGTTAAAACTAAGCCAGACACTTATTATTTTGAATTTGTCCAGATTTAATTATACTTCTTAACTTTTGTACTAATTTCTACCAATCTGAGAAATATAATATATGACCAAACTGAAAGGAGGTCGAAGTCAAACTATTCAACAAATTTCTAGAGCTTTAGAGATTAAAAAAAAAAAGTTTATGAAAATAAAACGTCAAACTTAACGATTTGTTCTGAGGTGAAAGCAATAAACACAGATACACAGGTAGCAATAAAAATGTACTTAACCCGACACACAAATACACTCTGCAAGATCTGAAATTTAATTATAAAAGAATGAGGATAGAACTTTATTCGTTACAAAAATAACAACTTAGTAAATGATAAGAGCGATTTCATGTAACAAGAACAATAACACTCTCGAGTTAGAAATTTAAGCAAGGAAAATTACAGCAGCAAGAGACACGGCAGGAATTATTACAACTATTCCACTCGAACCAACTGAAGCAAAGAGCCTTTATCAGGTTTCTCAAAAGCTAGAAATTGCAGTGAAATCTTCAATTGTACTAAACCGTCTTGGAAAACAAGGATCCGTTGGACAGTGTAGTCCTGCGTGCAATTTACCTGCGAGAATGGTAGTACGAGAATGGTAGTATGGTAACAGATGGAATGCGTTTCACCATGGTTCTGTATGATCTGATATGAAGCTAAACAACAAACAAACAAACAGTAGCAACATCTTTCTACACTAGTTTAATTCCATATATGAATGTTCAGCGGTTCCCAAACCTTTTCAGGCTGCCACCCCCTTGGTTCTAAGGCCACATTCCTAGTACCCCCCGCCCCCATACACTTACCATCTCAGACATAGACCATTTTCTGCAGAAGATTCAAAACAATAGTATTTCACAAATAAAACTTAACCTAATCAACCTGTTATTTGTTTGTTTGTTTAGTTTTTTTTACGTCCATTGCTCCGTTTTGATCACCCCATTATCGCCCCATTTTTCTTCAGCACCCCACCGGATCACCTGTAAATATCCATAACACATCTTTATATATAAAAGAAAGGTTGTGTGTCTGTCCCCTTCGATTTCGATTCCTAACTACTCCCACATTTTGCGGTGCAGTTTAACCAAAACCGGGTATCTTATAGTCGTGATTCATATCGAGCCCTTCTGGGTATTAGCGCGCGTCTACGATGAGTCTACGATTTAAAAAATAATTTACCATCATTTTTTTCCATTTTAATGTATATTTTTTAAAATATAAGGGAAGTAACTCTCTAAAAATGTCTACGATGAGTCAACGATTTAAAAAAAAAATTACCATAATTTTTTTCCATTTTTAATGCATTTTTTGCTATTTTTTGGCTATAACTCTCTAAAAATGCTTTATAGTTATTTCCCTTACAAACCCGAGCAACGCCGGGGGATACTGCTAGTTGCTTATAAATCTACTAATATTACACTCTAAATTTAAATGGATAGACTAATTTGCATATTCAGCACATGTGGCGGCGTGATCGAGCATTTAATTACTGGTGCCTTTCGTTGCGATAAAGTGATATTGGATATGTCTGTAGATTTGATAACTAACGGTATAAATTTGCATCTACAGTACAAGAGGCGCCATCCAATGTACTGAACCCGGAACCATGTGGTTGGGTAGCAAACGTCTTACCACAAAGCCACCCCTATGACAAATGCGTACGCTCATGGATAGAAAAAGAAGGGGCAGCTATATGTATATTTCGATTCTTGCTGGAATCAGCATCAGCAGGAGGCGCAATGGCCCAGTGGTTAGGGCAGCGGACTCGTGCTCGGAATATCGCGGTTTCGATTTCCAGACCGGGCGTTGTGTGTGTTTATTGAGCGAAAACACCTAAAGCTCCACTAGGCTCCGACAGGGGGGTGGGGGTGGAGGTGGCGGTCCCTGTTGTACTCTTTCGCTCCAACTTTCTCTCTCACTCTTTCTTCCTGTTCCTTGTCCTCGACTTTCTACGCAACCGCCGAGCCTGGATGCGCATTCATCCATCCGTCGATGCTCTCGGTGTCGTGGGGTTGACCTGCTTTCTCTTCTGCGAGTCTTACGAATAGCAAAGGACCACGTATCGGACTTCTCCCACTCTGGGACGAAAACCGCTTCGCTCAACAAACAAACAAACAAACAAACAAACATCATCATCAGCAACTGTGTTCTCTCCTTAAGTATCAACAAAGATTCTGCTTAGAAACACACCAATATTAGGGGATTCTGATGACGATTGCCACAATAATCAAAATGTGCACAAGCCGTTCCTTCGTTTTCCTATCTACGAGCATCCTGTTAAGGTAAACTATTTACATTCATCGTATTGCGCAATATTGACTTTGAAATCTACAGATATGCTATATAATAGGGCGGCGAGCTTGGCAGAATCGTTAGCACGCCGGGCGAAATGCTTAGAAGTATTTCGTCTGCCGCTACGTTCTGAGTTCAAATTCCGCCGAGGTCGACTTTGCCTTTCATCCTTTCGGGGTCGATTAAATAAGTACTAGTTACGCACTGGGGTCGATAAAATCGGTTTAATCCGTTTGTCTGTCCTTATTTGTCCTCTCTGTGTTTAGCCCCTTGTGGGTAGTAAAGAAATAGATATGCTCTATAATATTATTATTGTAATATCATATCATTATCGCATTGTGTCGTCAATTTCGTTCAAGTTATAATCAGAAAACAGGTCGTGAAAAATATAAAATAATATTATAGGCGCAGGAGTGGCTGTGTGGTAAGTAGCTTGCTAACCAACCACATGGTTCCGGGTTCAGTCCCACTGCGTGGCATCTTGGGCAAGTGTCTTCTGCTATAGCCTCGGGCCGACCAATGCCTTGTGAGTGGATTTGGTAGACGGAAACTGAAAGAAGCCTGTCGTATATATGTATATATATGTATGTGTGTGTTTGTGTGTCTGTGTTTGACCCCCTAGCATCGCTTGACAACCGATGCTGGTGTGTTTACGTCCCCGTCACGTAGCGGTTCGGCAAAAAAGAGACCGATAGAATAAGTCCCGGGGTCGAGTTTGCTCGATTAAAAAGGCGGTGCTCCAGCATGGCCGCAGTCAAATGACTGAAACAAGTAAAAGAGAAAGAGAAAGAGAATAGATACTGGAAAAAATAGTTACTAATACAAAGTATGAAACCAATGATTTATAATGAAGTCCTAGATACTTCTAGGAAACAAAATAAAAATAAATAAATAAATATATAAATAGATAAACGTAATTGTCAAAGAGCGTAATTGTTTTCCTAAGTCTGATGAATTAGGATTGACCTGAGTTGAACGGCACCAACCAACGGCCGCCACCAACGCCGCCGCCGCCAGCCGCCGCCGCCACCGTCGCCGCCGCCGCCCCGTCGCCGCCGCCGCCGCCACCGTCGCCGCCGCCACCGTCGCCGCCCGCCCGCCACCACCACCACACCACCACCACGAGCGAACCAACGAACCAACGAACAAACTATGACTTCATAATCCTTTGTCATTTACTATTGTCCTACACAAATGAATTTCCATACATTAATTACTGGACAATTTATATTCTCAAGGGGAGAATATATCAAAGGAGTGAGGATAGTCGTAGCCATGATAGACTGCGGCCATGATGGTGCACAGCCTTGAAGAATTTTGGTCGAACGAATCGACCTCGCCCAGTACTTATACTTTTTAAAGCCTGGTGCTTATTCTATCGGTGTATTTTATGCCGAACTGCTAAATGACGGGGACATAAGCAAACTATCATCGGCTGTCAAGCGGTGAGGAGAACAAACACAAAACAAAGATAAAGACGCACACACACACACACACAGACACACCTGTGCGAGCGCGCACATGCACATGTATGTGTGTATATATATGTGTGTGTGTGTGTTTGTGTGTGTGTGTGTGTTTGTGTGTGTGTGTGTTTGTGTGTGTGTGTGTGTGTGTGTGTGTGTGTACACGCGCATGTGTGCGTGTGTCTTGGATTTCCAGTAACCATCTTGGATTTCTGTGTTTCTTCATTCGATAATCTAAGCCTGAACGAACCTGTTTTCTGTTAGAAGCCTGCGAAACTATACGTCTCAGGGAACCGAATCAAACTGATTTAAACAACGACAACAACGATGACGACGACGACAACAACAACAACAATAATAATAATAATAACAATAATAATACCTCTGCATGGCAAGTATGTGCCCGTAGCAAACAAGCTGATGTCGACCAGAAACACACGCACCAATGGTTACGAAGCTCAGGGCTAAAAGCAGAGAGTGAAGGTTTCATATTAGCTGCTCAAGCCCAAAGCTTATTAACCCGGAACTACCGAGCCAATATGATAAAAAAAATGGAGCTGACCCAAAATGCCGATTCTGTAACGATGAGATTGAAACTATAGACCACCTAATCTCAGGGTGTAGAGTCTTAGCACCTGTAGAATATAAAGCAAGACATGACAGAGTCGGCCAGTATTTACACTGGACAATATGCCGGCATTATAAAATCAAAACCGCTGACAAATGGTATAAACATCATCCTGAAGCTGTGACTGAGGGAGAAATTGTGTCGATTCTCTGGGACTTCCCGTGCAGACCGACAGGACTATAAAAGCTAATAAACCGGATATTATTATAAAAGATCAGACAAAAAAGGTGTGTTTATTAATTGACATGAGTATTCCTTGCGATCACAATATAGCGGCGATAGAATTTGACAAGATCAGTAAATATAAATACCTGTTAATAGAAATTGAAAAAATGTGGCAT
>NW_021824212.1:5000-7500 GCF_006345805.1 Octopus sinensis | reverse complement strand
TTCCTCGCGGGTGAGATTCTGTGCATGTTTCGGTGCGGATGTGTCTCGTCAGGTAACTTTTCACAGGGTACCTCGCTCAATAAACTCAGTTTCGCTTATTTCGATTATAATGCATTTCGTTATTTATCCGTAGCTGTTAACGTACTGGGTGGGTAGTCATGGTTGTTGCATGGATAGATATGAAGTCCTCGAAGAGACGGATTACTCTGTGGTCTTAAATAATAGATTGTTGACCCTTTTACAGATACTCAGCGTTCGTTATGTGATTATTGAGAGTCAGATGATTAAATGTGAATGTCATGAAATCGGAATTGAAGAAAGGTCTTTTGTTTCTCGATTTCTAATATTTAATATGAAAAGCGGTAACCTTCGGTGGAACCAGAATATCTTGTTTTTATACTCATTTTTTTCTGGCTCGAATTGAGAAGAGAGACAATGATATTTTGTAATCATAGGCCCAGGAACAAGAGTTGCGAAGAGTGCAGCGCACCGACCCATCGTTTTTTGTTTTTGTGTTGGGTGGTGCAAAATCAAAATTTTCACCCTCACATTCTTTTCTCAGATTTAGAAAACTGTAAATGTGATCTGTAAAAAGTAGCACAAAGTTAGGGTTCTTTTCAAAGAACAAAGAATAGAAATAAAAAAGCAATAAAACCTGGTTTGTAAAAATAAATTTGGACCTGGTCTTGCGCCCTCTAAGCAAATTTCGTTCTCGAGCCAGTGTTTGTAATGGTCTGGATTTCGAAGTATAGGCGATCTTCATGGACCTACATGATAAATCGGTGGTCTTTTAGGTGACCAACCACGGAGACGGTGAATTACGCTGGTAATTATTTGAGCATATATAACTGGCTTAGGTTGCCCAGGCTCCTTCAGTCGCTGATGCATTCTTTAGAATGCTCTGTTCATTAGTGCTAGCAGAAGATTGGAACAGCATCTTGGTGGCACGCTGGGATTGTATGCAAGTTGTTAAAGGAAGTAGATATAAATTTCTCTCTAACTTGATCAGAAAATTCAAACTGTATGACAAGTATTGTATTTCTCGAATGAGCTTGTGTGGCGCTAGAAAAAAAAGCAATATTATTCCTTGGGTCATTAGAAAGGGTTAGCATTGAGTGCTGTTAAATTAGGCTGATCGGCTACACAGACAATAAATTCTTGAGAAAGATTTGGTTACTGGAGTTTAAACGGCTTTGACGACTGCATTAGGGAAAGAATTAATCGAAGGTTGACGGGAACGATCGGTAACAAGCGGTAGGGGATTTTCTGTTGGGAGTTTTAGAGTAGATTCAAAAGAGCAGTGATACAGAACAGTAGAACAAATGGAAAGCTGGCGACAAATGTTTTTCATGAAATAGATAATTAAATAAATAAATAGATAAATAAAGAAAGAAAGAAAGAAAGAAAGAAGGAAAGAAAGAAGGAATTGAATGTTTTTTTCCTTTTTTGGAAATATAACATTTTTCACGCTTGCAAAAATGGAAAGCTTTACCTTTTTTTTATATCAAGCGAATATTGGTTGTGCAATACCGTTATTTTATTGGAAGCTTTCCAGCTTTTGGTCAAATAAGTGTGTCACCGACGCGACACACTTCGCCTCCCTAACAACAAAAAGTTTAAAAACAAAAGAAAGCAAAAAATAAAACTAGATTATACAATTATACAGTACAAAATAATGAATATCTAACACAAGGGGCAAATTAATGCTTCGCTGAGAATCGAGCAGTGAAATCTGAGAAACTAATACGTATGATGGAAACAATTTTCCTGTCATAATACATTTTTCTTGTGTTATTGATATCGCACAATGGATCAAGAAACTTCTGGCAATAATTAAAGCCGAACAATAATAGATCAGAAAAGCCCGTTAGTGAAAAATAAAAATAAAGTATTGATCGCCTTTTATCTTTCTTTGTTAGTGAAAGAAAAAAATAGGTGGGATGGAAGAAAAGAACTATTTTTCTTCTGTTTACAAGTGAAAGGCGGTGCTCCAGCATGGCTGAAGTCAAATGAGTGAAACAAGTGAAAGAATAAAAGTATAAAAGAATGTGTTTAAAACTACTGTGAACAAAATAACAACAGAAGCATTACTATTAAATAATACTGTCGCCTTGTAATAACAATATATCTATATATATAAAACTGTAGTTGTGTGAGTGTCTGTCCCCTTCGATTTAGATTCCTAACTCCTCCCACATTTTGCCGTGCAGTTTAACCAAATTCGGGTATCTTATAGTCGTGATTCATATCGAGCCCGTCTGGCTATTAGCGCGTCAACGATGAGTCTACGATTTTAAAAATAATTTAACATCATTTTTTATTCCATTTTAATGCATAATTTTTCGTGTGTCGATGGCGGCGGAGTTGGCGTCCACGCTCACAGCTGCACTCTGTTTGCTTCTCCCCCTTCCCTCCTCGTGAAGCTGTGGGGAAGGGAGTGTAAAGAAATCAACGTCGTAATGCGTTGTGAAGGAAACCAGCGTTCTTTTAGAACAACGAC
>NW_021824211.1:17500-19483 GCF_006345805.1 Octopus sinensis | reverse complement strand
GTGTGTATGTGTGTGTGTGTGTTGAGTCAGTGTGTACCTGTGTGCGCATAGATATGTGAATGCGTGCGCTTGGATGTGTGGGTGTTTGTATGTGTCTATGCATTTGTGTGTGCTTCGTGCCTATGTGTTTGGTGTGCTTGTGTGCATATGTGTGTGTGTGTCCGTGTGTGTGTGTCCGTGTGTGTGTGTCCGCGTGTGTATGTGGGTGGGGCTGGAGTGTGTGCTTGTGTATAAGTGTGTTTCAGTGTGAGTGTGTGTGTTTGTATTATATGTATGCACTATGTGGATATAGGTGTGTAAGCATATGTATTTGTATGCCTCTGTGTGTCTATGTGTATATGTATGTGTGTATACGCCCGTGTATAGTGTGCGCATATATATATATATATATATATATATATATATATATATATATATATATATATATATATATATATATATATATATACCGGAGTAAACACATAAATGTGAAACAAGTTGGAAAAAAGAGTATTTAAATACCGAATTGTCATATCGGTTCTATTTTAACAAAACTGTCCGACGAACGAGAACGTGAAACTCCGAGTAACAGGTTTTGTTGAATTTCTGCTGCTTTTAAATAAAGTATAATATATATATATATATATATATATATTATATATATATATATATATAATATATATATATATATATATATATATATATAACGAAAGTCAGGATGCGTGAAGTTCATTATTCCCTAAATAAAAATGCATTAAATACTACAAAACGTAGACGTGGGACAGACACAAGGACCCTAATTCTTCCTCAGTTATCGACCAAAAATACATATACCCAGTTTCATGCCTTTAATGATAAGGCTGGGAACTTCGTATGTCGGCGGCACCCGCAAGATTTGCGTAGAATTAGGGATCGAGCGAACAAGACAGTACAGGGTGGACGTACGAAAGTTCACAAATGTAATTTCAAACGATAGACGAAGACGGAATATTTACAGTCTTTCGGCCAAACACGAGAATGAGGGATTAACACCTTGGAGAAATCCTCAAATGGATATATATCTATATTCGGCAAAAGCGACCGATAGAATAAGTACTAGGCTTACAAAGAATAAGTCCTGAAGTCGATTTGTACGGCTAATGGCGGTGTTACAGCATGGCCGCAGTCAAATGACTGAAACAAGTGAAAGAATAAAATAATGTGTGTGTGTGTGTGTGTGTGTGTGTGTGTGTGTGTGTGTGCGTGTGTGTGTGTGTGTTGTGTGTGTGTGTCAGGCCGTGAGCTGGCAAACCCGTTACAACGTCGGACAAACTGCTTCGCGGCATTTCTTTACGTTTTGAGTACAAATTCAGCTGAGATCAACTTCCTGTCTTTCTTCAAAAACTACTGACCTTTACCAAAATTTGGAACCATTTGTATATCCGTTGACGATTTCTTCTTCATCTTTGGACTTTTCCCTTTTTCTTTTCCTCACAAAGAGCTATGCTCGAAACGTCAAACTCTCTCCTTTCACTGAATGTCAAACTAATACATTTCTTGTGTACAAAATATACAGTACAACATTGTTTCTACTTCACGGATTTTCACCTGTCGCGGGGGTTTTGGGAACGTAAAACCCGCGATAGTCGACGGATTACTGTAATACATACATAATGCAAAAATCACTTTGTAAGCAGCAATGGTCAATAAAATATAAATGAAATTTTAAAATTTATTGTTTTGTGCAGCCTGGCACCAAATGATCCACGGACCTTTGGGTAGGGACCGCTGCCTTAGAAAAGTTCTACTCTACGGCACTTGCCAACAGATTGCAAATCAGCGAAGAATCTTAACCCATTCCTGCCGATCGTCCGTTTAAACTGAGCTTTAATTTATAAGGGTATAAAACAAATACTTGATGCAATTGATGCAAATTGTGTATCAAACAATGAAGCATGTCCTTAACGCGTACTCTTTTACATACCACAGAAAGGAGAGTACACGGTACCACACAATATCGTTTAC
>NW_021824211.1:7500-12500 GCF_006345805.1 Octopus sinensis | reverse complement strand
AGTAGGTGAGCTGGCAGAATCGTTAACATACCGGGCAAAACCCTTAGCGGCATTTGGTCAGTCTTTACGTTCTGAGATCAAATTCCGCCGAGGTCGACTGGCCTGGTACCAAAATTTGAAACCAAATAAACCCGTGTTTATTCTGGTATCAAAATTGAAAACATCGACCTTGTTTGTAAAATATCTTGGCCACGGGTTTATACCCTCAAAGCAAATTTCGTTTCCGCACTTTTGCATGGCACCATTCGTCCTCCTCTTTTCAAGGCGACAGGCAATAGTTTTAGGAAACTTTTCAAGACTTGTAATAAAGAGCTCATAGTCTGTATGATGTCGTCGGAGTTATCAGTCGGTAGCAATAAATCTATTAATAAGTATTTCCTTTCTCATGGTTTTATATTTTATTAAAAATATTAAATTACAAATTTAAAGATTCATTAATTATGCTGAAAGTTTCACAGCAGTGGTTCTCAACCGGGCTCCATACGGCCCTTGGATCTCCATATTAGATTTTGTTGTTAAAATAAGCAGGCTATTCTTCTGCAAGAGTGATTCCCAACCTTTTCACAGTGGTTCCCCAAAATTGGTTCCCAGCCCATTTATTTAAATGAATTTTCATACGGCCCCTTTATCGATATGCTTAACTTTGAGTTCTGAGTTCAAATGCTGCCGGGGTCGACTTTGCCTTTCATCTTTTCGGGGTTGAATACTGGGGTCGGTGTAATCTACTTTAAGGAGGCGAGCTGGCAGAATCTTTAGCGCGCCGAGCAAAATGCTTAGCTGCATTTCGTCCGTCTTTACGTTCTGAGTTCAAATTGTGCCGAGGTCGACTTTGCCTTTCATCTTGTCAGGGTCGATTAAATTAGTACCAGTTGAGTACTGGGGTAGATGTAATCGATTTACACCCTCCTCCGAACTTGCTGGCCTTGTGCCAAAATTTGAAATCATTATTTAATTTGACTTTAAAGCGGCGATCTGGCAGAATCGTTTGCACGCTGGATGAAATGCTTAGCGGTATTTCGTCTGCCGCTACGTCCTGAGTTCAAATTCCGCCGAGGTCGACTTTGCCTTTCATCCTTTCGGGGTCGATAAATTAAGTACCAGTTACGCACTGGGGTCGATGTAATCGTCTTAATCCGTTTGTCTGTCCTTGTTTGTCCCCTCTGTGTTTAGCTCCTTGTGGGTAGTAAAGAAATAGGTATTTCGTCTGCCGCTACGTTCTGAGTTCAAATTCCGCCGAGGTCGACTTTGCCTTTCACCCTTTCGGGTCGATAAATTGAGTACCAGTTGCGTACTGGGGTCGATGTAGTCGAATTAATCCGTTTGTTTGTCCTTGTTTGTCCTCTCTGTGTTTAACCCCTTGTGGGTAGTAAAGAAATAGGCATTTCGTCTGCCGCTACGTCCTGAGTTCAAATTCCACCAAGATCGACTGTGCCTTTCATCCTTTCGGAGTCGATAATTTAGGTACCAGTTGCGTACTGGGGTCGGTGTAATCGACTAGTCCCCTCCCCACAAATTTCAGCCCTTTTGCCTCAAGTAGAAACTATTATGTAATTTGGCTTTAAGGGGGCGAGCTGGCAGAATCGTTAGCAGGCCGGACAAAATGCTTTGTAACATTTAGTACGTCTTCACATTCCGAGTTCAAATTCCACCGAGGTCAACTTTGCCTTTCATCCTTCCGGGATCGATAAAAATAAATACCAGTCGAGCATTGGATTGAGGTAATTGATTAGTCCCCCCACTCCGCAAAATTTCAGGCCTAGTGCTTATAGTAGAGGGGTTTATTTAATTTGAGTTTGGTTTGTTTTTAATTATGATTTTTTACATGTTGAGTTTTGTATCTTTCATCTATCTTTTTATCTTTTACTTGTTTCAGTGATTAGACTGCGACCATGCTGGAGCATCGCCTTGGGGAATTTTTAGTCGAATGAGTCCACCTCGGCACTTCATTTCCATTAAAAATGAAGTGCTGCTTATTCTATCGATTTCTTTCGCTGAACCGTTGAATTACAAATACGTAAACACACCAATACCTATTTGTTTACTAGCCCACAAGGGGCTAAACACAGAGGGGACAAACAAGGACAGACAAATGGATTAAGTGGATTATATCGACCCCAGTGCGTAACTGGTACTTATTTAATCGACCCCGAAAGGATGAAAGGCAAAGACGACCTCGACGGAATTTGAACTCAGAACATAGCGGCGGACGAAATACCGCAAAGCATTTCGCCCGGCGTGCTAACGTTTCTGCCAGCTCACCGCCTTAAACACACCAATACCGGTTGTCAAGCGGTTGTGAGGGACAAACGGACACAAAGACACACACACACGCACACACACGTATATTTCCACTCTCCAACCATTGGTCGGCCCACGCAGTAGGACTGAACTCGGAATCACGTGGTTATGACGCAAGGTTTTTACTACACAGACACGCCTTATAGGTATATATCAGGTCGGGTGTCGATGAAGTATCGACCTCATTATCTCGTCACGGTTTATTTATTAGCGCTAAATAATGCATAGGCGGGAAGCAATTTAGCCCGAAGTTTACGGATATTTGCACGAAAACAAACAAAAAAGGGAAAATAGTCTAACAAATTCACTATTCATATTTGGAGTGGTTTTTGGGGATGTGGGTGGGGTATGGCTTTAAACTGCATTTCGTAGTGGTGCCCGGTTTGGGAGTCCCGAGGTTTTGGGGAGTGTAGAACTCCACCTTAACAACTATTGTTCCCAGAACTACACTGACAAGGCGTAGCAGCGTCTGACAGGATCCCAGCTATGGGTTAATTAGCATTTCCGGAAACTGCCACCGAAAGATTACTCACTAACACCCTAAAGGACTCAGGATACTGAGACCCTTCATCCCTTTAGCTGATTGTCTTAGAGAAAGCAACTCCGCACAAGTTCTGCTTTCTGATACCTGTTGGGATCATGGTCCCTGTTGCACCAGATTCGTTCAAGTTTCAAAGACGAGAAAGTGGGACTAGCTCTGCTTAAACTGTCTTCTATAATAATTAACCCTTGCTACATTGTGGGGTAATTTATTAAGAGTTTAAACAAAGCTAAGGGAAAAAAAGGTAAGTATGTATGGTGACATTTAACCAATATCTGGCATCCCTTGCAGCTTCATGGATGCTGGGAACATATTGACTTGACTTTCCTTTCTGGCATATCCACGAGTGGAGAGGTGGTTGATGTACTTTGAGCTAGGTACTCGCTTCAAGAAACAGCCCAAGCGTATCAGAAGTGGTTGAATTACTGTCTCTAAAATACTGCTCGGTCATGGAACGAATTGAACTCGTACTGCGAGGTTTCACTGTATTAGTGACAGAGGCAGCATTAATACTGCGAGGTAATATTTATTCCCACTTAAATGTGGATGTTGTGTTAGAACAAACTATACTGTGGTAGATGCCTTGAGAGAAACTCTCATATAGGCTTTTGATGCAAAACGCACTCTTGTTTATATTGTTAGTGGGGAGATAAATTCCGGCGTCTCTAGCGCTGAGATACCAGATCACGTGATTTCGACCTTTCTTGATCTTGTTCATGATGGGTCGCTCGACCACTAGAGATAGCCTTGTAAACTGTTTTTAACATTTTCTTATTATTATCAAAGAATGTATATATGTATTGTAATAATATTTTGTCTTTCATATATATGTGTCTGTGTTTGTCCCTCTAGCATTGCTTGACAACTGATGCTGGTGTGTTTACGTCCCCGTCATTAGCGGTTCGGCAAAAGAGACCGATAGAATAAGTACTGGGCTTACAAAGAATAAGTCCCGGGGTCGATTTGCTCGACTAAAGGTGGTGCTCCAGCATGGCCACAGTCAAATGACTGAAACAAGTAAAAGAGTAAAAAGAGTAAAGAGGTACTCGTGCGGTACCTTACAACTTCACTTTGTCATATATGTATATATATAATATATATATATATATATATATATTACTCTTTTACACTGTTACTCGTTCAGTCATTTGAGTGAGGCCATGCTGGAGCACCGCCTTTTAATTGAAGAAATCGACCCCTGGACTTATCCTTTGTAAGCTTGGTGCTTATTCTATCGATGGTTTCTTCCACTAACTATATAACACTGATAGGACAAGGTCAAACAAGGATCACATAATGATGTTTAAATAGTAACTGTGTTAGGTCTAACATGCGCCACCAAAATAAGGGTGTCATGGCGTTTTTGTCACGAAACTGGTTCAAAACTGAGTTATTAACCGCAATCAGAACCTCTTATTCTCCAAGCCTTTCTGTAATTGGTGTGCGAACAGAGCTCCTAGACGGGCGACCTTCGCTGTTCGCTGCGGTGAAAGAACCGAATTTTCTTCTAAGGCCAAGTCTTTCTATAAACTGAATATATTTAAGAGACATCCAATACCACATTTTCGTATTAGCAATCTTTTTGAAATTATTAATTTTTTTTTTATAAGGAAATGAGGTCAACTCATGTATATTAAATATTCATGATATATAATAAAGCACTATGTATGCCTGTCTGTCAGTCTCTCTGTATGTATGTATGTATGTATGTATGTATGTATGTATGTATGTATGTATGTATGTATGTATGTATGTATATGTGTGTTTACATATATATATGTATGCATGTATATATATATATATATATATATGTGTGTGTGTGTTTATACATAAATAGATACATATATATGAATGTATACAGTCTCTCTGTATGTATGTATGTATGTATATATATATATATATATGTATATGTGTGTGTTTACATATATATGTATGCATGTATGTATATGTGTTTATACATAAATAGATACATATATATATGAATGTATATATGTATTTATGTATATATTTAAGCATGAATATAAGTATGTATATATATCTATGTATCTGTGTATGTATTTAAGTATGTATGTAAGTACATATGTATCTATGTATATGTGTATGTGTGTATGTGTGTATGCATGCATGGAGGTATGTATGTATGTATTTTTATATATATACA
>NW_021824211.1:0-2500 GCF_006345805.1 Octopus sinensis | reverse complement strand
CATATAGATAGTAGATAGATAGATAGATAGATAGATAGATAGATAGATAGATAGATAGATAGATAGATAGATAGATAGATAGATAGAGAAACAGATAGATAGATAGATAGATAGATAGATAGATAGATAGATAGATAGATAGATAGATAGATAGATAGATAGATAGATAGATAGATAGATAGATTTAGAGAATAGACTCAATTGTTATATTTCCACCCGTCGAAACATACACCATAATGTAAAGCGATCAAGATCAAGCAGGTGACCGTTTAATAACCTGATTTCCGGTCATTAACTTCCTTTCCCACATTACTCCACCCTGGCTCGTTATTCCCCTCTTTATCTCTTACATAGTTTTATTTACTTATTCATGAACAGAAGCATGGTGAAAGGGTCAAGAAATACTATTCGCCATCTTGAGGTCTTGAGTTTCAAACCGTTGTATGTCATTAGAGTCAGCTATCTTTTACGGGTGGGGGCTGGATAATTCCTGGTTTTAAGGCTATCGCAAAAGGCCTGACTGGAGGTCCAACCTTAGAAAAACTGAAGGACCGCTGCCATAAGTGTGAATCTGAATGGGAATGGTCTGTTCCTTCTCGAGCCACACCTGGCTCATAAGGGCCGGTTTCCCGGTTTCCTTGGCGTATAGGTTTCCCACCTGGACGGGACGCCGGTCCGGCGCAGGTGAGCTGCAAGATGCAGGAGGAAAGAGTGATAGAAAGTGTGGCGAAAAGTCAGCAGAAGTTCGCCATTACCTTCTGCCGGAGCCTCTAGGAGCTTAGGTCTTTCGCTCAGGGCATCCTCAGCTGCACAAAGACATAAAATTTAATTAAATTAGAACAAATGGACACATTAGTATAATTATACCTAAAATCTCCAAGAAGTTAAGGAGATAGACAAAGAACATGTCGTCTCTACTTCAGCATCACCTTACTTTGAAATTGTATGGATACTATCGCACTAAATTCTGGTGCCTCAACTTCAGTACCATATTTATCTGAATTTAAATTTTTGCTGAACTCATCTACCATACCCAATATATATACATACACACACACACACACACACACACACACACACACACACACACATATATATATATATATATATATATATATTCTTTTACACATTTCAACCCAAGGCCTGTAGCCATGCTGGAGGCACCGCCAGTGTAATCACCTTTTCAATGGCCATTTTTATGCGATTGACTTTTGGTGACTACTACCCTTTTTTTTGAGTTTCTTGACGCGATATAGGTTTAATTGGGACCTTAGACAGCAGGAGGTCAAGTTGTTCCTTGAAAACATTTACTCCTACTCAGTGAAGGTCTTTCAGATGTTTTAGCAAGGCATTAAATAGCTGTTGGCCCTTGAATCCCAAGCTACTGCAGTACATGGTCCTCACTTTAAATGGATTAGCTGGGAGCTTTGGAACAATGCAGTGGTGTCCAGTTCGGGGGCTGGTATAGCTTACGGTACAAATGTTTGGTGCCAGCCCCTTCAGGACCTTCCATACGTAAATTCCTGCATACCCTTCACGTCATCGCTCCAGGGAGTAGAGTCGTAGCTCTCTCACTCACTTCCTGTAGCTCATGTATATACATGTGTGTGTGTGTGTGTGTGAGTGAGTGTGTGTCTATGTATGTATGCATGTTTGTATGTATATTGTTATATTTAGGGAGTGTTATACGTTTTCCAACTAAACGCACGTACTATATACTAAGTTTTCACTTGAACTTTATTATTATTATTTATTATTATTATTATTATTATTATATTATTATTATTATTATTATTACGATTATTATTATTATTATTATTATTATTATTATTATTATTTTATTATTATTATTATCATTATCATTATTATTATTATTATTATTGAGTGAGAGAGCAGTGCATGCCATCAACGTGACACTGGGGTAAAATATACGAAGTCCAGTATACCCATCATGACTACTCGTCTGATAAGGGTACACGAGGCACATGTATCATCACCATATGTGCGCGACATGGTGATCCCATATCAAGATAAACAACACATGACCTTGCAGGTGACACCCAATTAGAATTTTCTTCTGGTCGAGTAGCCCATCCCGCTCAAAAGGTCCCTAAATAAGGGTTGTTTAAGGATGTTGAACGAAACACCTATGTTTCCAGGAGTGAATCATTCAAACCCCCAAAGAATTCCTCTCGACACATGACTATGATGCTCCCCAACTACTTCTGCTCATGATCAGAGATACACATATCGTCAGCCACTAAGGGACGTGCTCAACTGGTTATGGTCAAACAACTGATAATAATATAATATAATAATAATAATAATAATAATATATAATAATAATAACAATAATAATAATAATAATAATAATAATAATATAATAATAATAATAATAAAAATAATAATAATATTAATAATATAATAATAATTATTATTATTATTATTCAGTAGTTTTATTTTTATAGCGTGCTTTCACTTCACTACCGAGCGCAGCTCT
>NW_021824210.1:7500-10000 GCF_006345805.1 Octopus sinensis | reverse complement strand
GTGAAAGTCATACCTCTCCTGGTCAAACTAAAGTTTTTGACCCGGTCATAAAACAAACAAAAAAATAGTGTAATAGGTGTAAAAAAAAATTCTTCTAAACGAATATGACTCAAAAAATGTGCGATCGCGAAAGGGGAGGGGGAGAGCCTCGGAAAATTCACATCGTGGATGTTACATGTCTGACCCGGGCACAAAAACAAAAAAATAGTGTAATAGGTGTAAAACAACTTGTTCTAAACGATTATCAAGAACACACACAAAGAGAAAGCTTTGGTTCAAGGCAAGACTGCATTGAACTGAATTTAAATGAGCAAGAAAGATATTATCAAAGAAAAGGCCATAGGCCTCTCCTCCCAACCCCTTTTGCGAGAGCACGTTTTTTTGGTCATATTCGTTTAGAGGAAGTTCTTTTACACATATTACTATTTTTTTGTTTGTTTTTATGACCGGGTCAAACGCTTTAGGTTGACCCCTCTCCTTTCGAAAACATGAACAGTTTCGAAACATTGTTTACAAAATAATAGCTGATCGTTTGCGAAGGAGCGTGTCTACAGTCAACACGTAGGTCTTTTGCTCTGGTAACCTCTGCTCTCTCCCATGTTCACGCACGACCAGGTATATATCGCTATGATTAGAACAACGGATTCAGCTAATTTGGAAATTAGCTGTGGAGAAACGGAGAATATCGTTTATGTTGCCCGTATATATATATACGCAACACACACACACACACACAAACATTGCATATATGTGTCTTTTACGCATACATGCTCGCGTGTGTGTATGCGTGACTGAAGCCATTCACACATACAAACATACATAACAACACCTGTCTGTCTGTTATTGCCAGTAAAAAGACGAAATTATAAAAATCTCTCTCTCTCTCTCCTCTCTCTCCTCCCTCTATTTACACCGTCGCTAGGAGGGGACTTAATTAATGTTTGCTTTGTAAACAATGGTAGCTTTCGCCATATTAAAAAGTTAGAAGTTATGGCTCAAAATTATTTACCGCTATTCGCTGATGTCTCGGAGGAAATTTGACGAAAATACTGCTGGGGTCGTGCCGAATGACCCCCTAAAATTTGAGCGTGCTAATTGTAAATGTGCATAAATTACAAAAACGTACACACACACACACACCACACATCTGGCCTTATATATATGCAGATATATATATGCATGAGTGGCTGTGTGGTAAGTAGCTTGCTTACGAACCGCATGGTTCCGGGTTCAGTCCCACTGCGTGGCACCTTGGGCAAGTGTCTTCTACTATAGCCTCGGGCTGACCAAAGCCTTGTGAGTGGATTTGGTAGACGGAAACTGAAAGAAGCCTGTCGTATATATGTATATATTATATTATGTATGTGTGTGTATGTTTTTGTGTCTGTGTTTGTCCCCCTAGCATTGCTTGACAACCGATGTTTACGTCCCCGTCACTTAGCGGTTCGGCAAAAGAGACCGATAGAATAAGTACTGGGCTTACAAAAGAATAAGTCCCGGGGTCGAGTTGCTTGATTAAAGGCGGTGCTCCAGCATGGCCGCAGTCAATTGACTGAAACAAGTAAAAGAGTAAAAGAGAAAGAGAATATATTGCGTGTGTGTGTGTTGTGCTTGTGTGTCTGTGTTTGTCCCCAACATCGCTTGACAACCGATGCTGGTGTGTTTATGTCCGGGTAAACTAGCGTTACTGCAAAAGAAACGAATAAAATAAGTACTAGGCTTACTGGGGTCGATTTGCTCGACTAACGACAGTGCTCCAGCATGGCCACAGTCACATGACTGAAACAAATGAAAGAATAAAAGAATAAATGTAATTATGAACACACACACATATACACACACACACACACACATTTTGCTGCTCTATGTGTTTATTTATTGAGTTATTCATCCTATATGCGTGTGTTTGTGTGTGTGTGTATAAATATATTTATATGTACATATGTATGTGTGTATACACGTGTGTGTATATACAATAGAAATCTCTATTACCTACACCCACCCCAATCATTCCACCTGTTTAATTAATTTCATTCCTTCTCTTCTCTTTTTCTGTGAGTTTTTCTTTTAATTCTTCACCACCCGACTCCCCTTTCAGACACCATTTTTAATGTTTTTATTCTTTTCTTTATCAGGTTAATCCTCGAGATAAATATGGTCAAACACCGCTGCACTTGGCCTGTTTGAGGGGACACTTGCACACTGTCGATCTTTTGTTGGGTCACAATGGCATCGATGCCAATGTTGTGAACAACGATGGAGACACACCACTGCATAAGGCAGTTCGGGGGTAAGTCCCCATTGGATCTGGAATATCCAAATCTGTTTCTTTTATGTTTTCAATAATGTTTGTTTATTTTTCATTCAGTCATTCATGTCATAATCCCACCATGGGGTCATTGTCTTTCTTCTCTCTTTCGCACTATAATCTACTTTATTAATTAATCATCACCATAATTGTTATTGTTGTTGCCTGACTGGACACTTTACTTCAACTCGT
>NW_021824210.1:0-2500 GCF_006345805.1 Octopus sinensis | reverse complement strand
AAACAAAAAAACAGAAGAACAGAAAATGCACCGCAGGAAAAAATCGATAAATGCCTTCGTCCTGTATGGGACTCCAAGGAATATATCAGTTGGGGAAACAAATTTGGTACAGTCCAAGTACGTTTCCTCAACGAAAGTTTAGCAAAACGTTTTTCCACATTGGAGCTGCATTCGGACGACTTGGTAATGATACAGTCTACTTAAACAAAAGGGTCACGAAAGTCCAAATAAAAAACATACCATTTGATGTCGAAACACAATGGTTGGTCTCTGCCATCTGCTTTGAAATGTCAGAGACAATGTCAGAGACAAACATCCTGGAAATCGCGGTTCTAGGAGAGAAGACTATGTGGGCAAATCAATCGAATTCCTGCTTCAATTGGATGAAGCAGCAAGAGAGAAGATACCCACCGCTATAGAACTGCCAGGAGGCTACAAACTCTATATAGTGGTAGAGGGCAGGCGACCACGCTGCTATTTGTGTGGAAGCGAAACACACTTGAAAAAGACGTGCCCAACCACTGCACACCAAGAGCAACAACAACAACCACTACCACAACCAAAGCACTCCGGAAAAAAAGCTCTACTACCCACACCACCATCAACACAGAAGACAAGAGAAGCACACCAAGCTAATCCGTCATCAACCAAAAACCACTCGACACCTGAAAAAACCAACACCACATCAACAGCAAAACCCAAAGGAACAGAAAAACAAAGAAAACACACAAACTGATCCCCCATCCCTTATACCGCACTCAACACACACAAACACTCAACAACCAACAACAACGAAAACACAACACAACCACTTACACAGACATACATAGAAGCCCACAACATACCCCTACCCCCTTCTGATTCCTCAGAATTTCGTCGGAAGACGAAAGCAGTGAGGAATGGCAAATAGCTACAAAAGAAGGAAAATAAAGAGCAGAAACACAACCAAACCAAATGCAAACACGAACAAGCAGGGGGAAATACATCTCCCGAAGACATTTCAAAACCCCCAACGCAAACACAGCCACACCAACACCACAAAAACATATACAGCAAACATGCTCACAGCCATAGACACCAAAAACACAAATTTGATGGAATACATCCATCAAAACAAACATAACAGAAGATGACATAAAAACAAACAATCACCCATACACAACACACCAGACCACATCAAAATATTACACATCTCCAAAAGTCTGCACCACACCTCAAAGGCATTTTCCCCAGTGCGGTTGGTAAATGCCAAAAATATCTCACAAAGAACTGTACTGGGATCTTCTCGGGACAAACCAACGGAGGAGAAAGCAAAAACTTTCGAGCAGTAAGTAACCCTCTGTATTCTAATTCATTAGAACTATGATCAAGATTGGTTGTGTAAATGCGCGTGGCTTGGGGTCCCCTTGGAAACAAGGGTACCTCTTAAATGACATAAGTCACATAAGTTAGAAATCATAGCCATAAGCGAGACCAGACTCCACAATCCGCGGGCCCTAAAGACCATGTTTGGCGGACAGTTCAACATTTATTTTTCCCCCTGTCCTGTCTGCCGAGAATGGGCGGTAGTGGCACCGCGGTACTTTTTCACAAGAGTCTGGATCTCAATGTAAGGACAATATTCGTAGACCCGGAGGGTAGACTGGTCGTCCTGGATGTCGACGGCAGCAATGGGTGCGCTTTTCGACTCGTATCAGTTTACGCACCGCCCTTAACAGGTCGGGCGGATTTCTTTCAACGTCTAGAAATTTTCTTGGGAACGTCTCGTCCTTTACTCTTAGTGGGGGATTGGAATGCTACCTTGGACACGCATGTAGACTACGTGGGTAGAGATAGGAATAGACGGGGATGCAAATGCCTCAGAGACCTGCTCAGAACGCTTTCAACTGTCTGACAGGTTCCGACTAGACCACCCGAATGCGCCAACGTGGACATGGAGCAACCGCATCGGGTCGTCGAGATCGTATCTAGATAGGATACTGTGTAGGACAGTAGATAGAGATAGCATAGGATGTCCACAATTCCACATAGTCAGCTACACGGATCACAAACTTGTGACATGTACGCTAGACTTAGGTAAGACACTTAGGCAGGGTCCCGGATACTGGAAACTAAACGCGTCTTTCCCATCGAGACAAGTTTTCAGAGACCGGATTAGCACACTAGTAAAGAGGCTTTGACGGGAGCCATCATCAACAAAAATGGTGGTTTGCCCTCAAGAGAGCAGTAAAAGCAGAAGCGATTAGGTACAGCAAAGCACTAGCCATAGACAGAAATAGAGTAGAGGGTGAGCTAGTTAAGAAGCTAGAAGAGGCAATTAGAAGCGGCATCGCATCCGACGTTTTGGCGGCGAGGTTGGCCCTCGACCAACACTTCAACGCCAAACACGAAGGATGTGCTGTCAGAGCTAGGATGCGTGCTCTAAGGAACGAAGGTGTTGGAGCCGCGAGAGAGGCCCGGGTGGCAGAGGCGGAACAGGGCAACAAAGCCACCATTCGGT
>NW_021824209.1:0-19626 GCF_006345805.1 Octopus sinensis | reverse complement strand
TTATGTTGTTGTCTCTAGCCCCGGCTCAGCTCCTATCATTAGGATCCCAACTTGCCCATCGTTATGTGCAAGGTCCCCGGGATCACTGCATAATTCAAAGCATCAACACGCACCTTTCTTATTTTCTAAGGTTCTCAAGGTGTCATTTGAAGGAGATTTGACAACATAGAAGGTCAATGGAGGAAAAGAAATTTTCCTCATCGACTTGAGATGTGTCATGCGAGATTCGTGAAACATGACTGCATACATACACACATACACCACATATATACATACATATATAAATATATATATATATATATATATATATATATATATATACATACATACGTAGGTATGTATGTGTGTATGTGGATATATATACATATGTATGTATGTGTGTATGTATGTATGGATATATATACATATGTATGTGTGTGTGTATGTATGTATGGATATATATACATAAATATATACTTATATATATGTATGTATGTGTGTATGTATACATGGATATATATACATATATATATATACTTATATATATGTATGTATGTGTGTATGTATGGATATATATACATATATATATATACTTATATATATGTTTCTTCAAGCGACTGTACATTTTCCTGTCGTCTTCAATGTCATGATGTCATGTGTATGTGTGCGTGTGTATGTGGGTGTGTGCATGGGTGCGTGTATGTGCGCATGGGTGTGTGTGTGTGTGTGTGTGTGTGTGTGTGTGTGTGTGTGCATGCATTTCTGTGTTAAAGTAAAATTGTGTATATGTGTGACTAAATGTCAAAAATTTCAATGAATAAGCCACATCTCTGGGTTACGAACTGCTTCTTTTTTTTTTCGTTGGTGAGAAATTGAAAAAAAAAAAAGGTTAAATAAGTAAATAAATATACAACACAGTAAACATATATATATTTACATATACAGGACACCTCCGAACATAACAGTATTCCGTGTTTCTAGAAGTAGCGGATTAACGAGGTTAATGCAATGTTACTTAAGAGAACTATAAATGTGTGTTCACGTATTTGTGTGTGTATATATATATATATGTGTCTGTGTCTGTGTCTCTGTGTTATATATATATATATATATATATATATATATATGCACATACATATACAGATATATAGATGCATATACATATATGTGTGCTTGTGTTTGAATGTATGTATCGATGCATCTAAATATTTGTGTATAAAGAAGAATGAATGTTCTGTGTTTGAAAAAAAAAAGATACTGAAATAACAAACGATATATCTGTGTTTTCTGCTGTAGTGCCTGTCAATTCAAAACTGATGAAGATATATAAGAGGACAGAAAGTGTGTAAAGTGTGTAGAATTTAGTAAGAAAAAAATAAGCGACATTTAATCTGTGTACCTAACAGCTTTAGAACACATCACCTTCGATATACAATTTGAATATATGGTGTTTGGTCTCTTGAACTGTAAACGTAACAATGCTGTATCTTTTCTATATTTGTAGTTTATTCTGGTGGCGGGTAGAGAAGTATTGCAAAAATATTATACAATAGTCTGTCCGTCGATCTAATTCTGCACGGATACTCTGCTATGCACGTATGAACACAAAAACGCATAAATAAGCAAACATACATGTAATCGTGCATACATGTATGAAACAACCCGCATTCACGCAAAAAAACAGCATAACTATACAAGTAGCCTATGATGCAGATATATTAGCAGAGCAAATTTAACTCTCTCTGTAGATTGAAAAAAAAAAAATTAATAATACTGAGCAACCTTTACCGATGTTTGAACCTTATAGTCTTTTCATCAGAGGTGTCTGTATCACTTAAGCATTACCAGAGAAACGAGTAGCGAATCTGGTATTACACAAAACAAATTCATTAACCGCAGAGAACCACAATGCATACTGGGTAGTGATGCCAACTCTTTTTCTAAGAGAGCAGTGCGTGATTTCATGGGGTTTTGGTCGCTATATCTTTATATATAACGACTGTGTAGATGCTCTCGCCTTAGTTTGTTCTTGAGGTTATAGTTATTGTCATATCGGATAGAACACCTCTACCAGTAAAAGGTGTTCTAACCATGCCCATCTCGTCTTCTTTTTATTTTTACTTGCAAAATATTTCGGATTATGTCTTTTTCTTTTATTGTTTTAAAAGAAGACAATACGATGTGATATGCTGTAGATTTAGTTTCTATTTCTAGCGATCCGCCTCATGTCAAAGCTGATATAGTAGATGTGTGATCTAAAATATTTCACCTGTGACAACTCTACTTTCAGTTTAAAAAAAATAGTAGTGTAAATCAGATTTGACCGCTATTTTTAGCATTTGGAGGAATGAGGTAAAAGCTCCTTAGTTGGATCTTGGCAGTTGCATTATCAACTAATTTTTTTTTTCCCTCTTTCCGATATTATTTAAATTTTTTTTTGATACAATTTTTCCGCAGTAGCTCCTTGTTGTCGATGCATGGTCAGCTATTGAGAAAGCGCGATTCTTTCATGTCCAAGGCAACAATTACAATCATAAAATTTAAATATAACTTTCATGTTTCCATCTGCATTTGTAAATAATTTTAGTTATCAAAAGCTTATTCACCGACTTGAAATCTTGCAGCCTCAATTTTTTTTCTTTTTATAACTATGTTTATACATATATTTTTCACTTTCCTGCACTTGAAATATATGATTAGAGCTGGTTTATGATTGGGCGTAAGGTATGATTTTGTGCTATATAATGAGTTGTGTTTCTTATTTTCTATTTGGATATGAAGTATTCATTTATTTTATAGCCAGGATACATTTGGCCTATAAAATATATTTTAAGCGCAGTTTGCTTGTTCTTATTAAGTGTTGGGTATGTTGTATTAATTTGGCATTCCTTTCTATAGGGTTGCGAAATAAAATAACATACGCATGCGCGTAAATCTATGTATAATAATGTGTCTGTACATGTAAGTATGCATATATATATATATATAACATATATATATATATATATATAAGTATATATATATGAATGTATGTATATCTATATCTACATGTATATCTATATAAATATATGTATATATATATATATATATGTATGTGTGTGTATGTGTGTGAATATTTGCATACATATATATGTATATACATACATACATACATACATATATATATACGCACACACAGAATATAAGTATATTACATATTTATATTTACATACATTTATGTTTACAGTATATATATTATATACTAAATGTATATATATATATATATCTGTGTGTGTGTGTGTGTGTGTGTGTGTGTGTGCAGTTGTATATGTGTATATGTGTGTGATATATCTATTACAAATATATATATATATGTACCTATACTCAGACACACGTACAAATATATATAATCATGATTTCAGACTTTGGCACAAGGCCAGAAATTTTGAGGGAGGGGTTAGTCGATTACCCTGACCCCAATGTTTAATTGGTACTTATTTTATAGACCTCGATAGACAGAAAGGCAAAGTTTTCTTCGGCGGAATTAGAACTTATAAGTAAAGACAGCCGGAATGCACAGATATATACAATATTGAAACACATCAGTCGAAATAACATCGTAATTTAAAGTTTTATTCACTTTTAAAAATTTAATCTTCCATTACTTTGAACAGTAGTATTCTTAAATTCAAAATTCATTACTTTCATAGTCCCATTTCTGAAAAAATTGTGACAATATAATATAATATAATATAATATAATATAATATAATATAATATAATATATGTATATATATATATATATATATATATATATATATATATATATATATATATATTCATATGTACACCATACATGTACATGACTACATATATATGTATATACATGCATATATGGGTACAGGAGTAAAAAAACGTGAACAAAATGAGAAACGAGAACATAAAAAACAAAAGCATAGAAAACGAGCTTTTTTCGTACAATGAAAGAAACAAATAGAGAAAGGAAGCAGGTAACATAAAGAACATTTCCTTCATCAGTTGTCCCCTGTGTTATCTACTCCGCGTTTTCGAAGGGGGGAACAAGACGCGACTTCGTTAAAACAATCCTTCCCGCAAAGCAAAAGAGATTTTTTGAGGAGGGTGAAAGTGGTAACAAAAGCAGGACAGTAAGAACAAAACAGTAAAAACAAACGGTGAGGGCTGTTAAGTCATAACGAGGTGAAGAGGTGAACGCTGGAAAAACGAGCTTTGTGAAGAGACAGATAAAAGCACGTCTTGTCTTTAGGAAGGACTAGGAAGAAAGAAAGATAGATAGCCCGTTGGTCACGTGTGCGCAACGGGAGAGTCAAAGAGAAAGAGTGAGAGAGAGAGCGGGACCAGTGAAGGGAAGAGGAGAAGAATTAGAGCAAGGGTGGGAGAGAAAACAGAAAGAAAGAAGAACATAATAGAAATAGAATGTATATATATATATATACGCACACACAAAGGGGTTTGTATGTTTGTGTATAGAAGAATATATTACTCATAGGAATTCCAACTCTGTTTTTCACGTTTTATTAATAATCGTATAATATTAATTTAAGATATAAAATAATATATGTTGACAGTTGTGACCATTGGTTTCAACTGTGATTGACTAATTAAATTTTGTCCATAATATACATTACTGTAGATGGAAGTAGTAGTTGCTTGGCTATTTTTAGAAATTATTACTATAATACAAATGAAAATATATCTTGTTGCGTATATCAGTTGATGAAATTATTTCATTGGGCAACATTGATTTCAGAAAGCTGTGAAATCTGCATTAATTTATATGTATGTATTTGTACACATATATTGTATCCAAATATAATGTATGTGTGCGTGTGTGTGTGTGTGCATATATACATATATAAATACACACACACACACACACACACACACATATATATATATATATATATATTACATGGAAAAATGCGAGCAAGAGATTAAATTTAGTACTATAGTAAATTTTACACTTCATAAGTTCAAATATGTAGATATGCTCTCACCAACACCATCTATCTATCTACCTATCTATCTATCTATCTATCTATCTATCTATCTATCTATCTATCTATCTATCTATCTATCTATCTATCTATCTATCTATCTGTCTGTCTGTCTGTCTACACACACACACTCATACACATACGTACAGACACATATCCATATAAAAGTCATCTTACGCTTTGCATGAGTGGCTTAGATAAAAAATTATTTGTCTGAACCCATCCTTAGCACATATTCCATCTGTGGAAATAACATTTTTAGATAATCGGTTGAAAACTTTAAATAACATTCATATGAGAATTTGCATTGAAATGTCCTGTTGATTTTTGAAAAATCGGTGCTGATTAAAAATTATCGATTTTTCTGAAATTTCAAGTGCGTAAGCGACCGTGTCAAGTTTCATCAAGATCGGTTGGATAGTCTCAGAGAAGTTAAAGGAAGAAATTCACAAACACACACATGCACCCAATGGTGGATAAGAAGTCCTGACTTTCTTAAGTAAGTTGAGGCCTACATGAGAATATCCCGTCTTAAAAGACTGATATTAAGATCCTGAGCCTTCCATAAGAGTTAAGGTTCATGTAGTAACTTAACGCAAATCTGAACTCCAAATGTATTCATAAGTTTAGAGGGGGAAGTCTGATAAGTTAAACCTTGTATATAAGTAGTAGTTTGTATAAATGTAGTTTGATTGCCAGTATAGCTATGGTTATGCATGAAATACTGAATAGAAAATGCTTGAGAAATAAAATGCACTTATCTATTCAAAACCCAGAAACGCTGGGGAATTAAATCAACGAATTGAAATAAGTTTTAGCAAATGAAAACGATTCGCATTGAAATGCAGAATTAGCAAATGCTCATGAGATTACCGTTAATAAGATGTCTGTTCATACACATGAAACAATTTTTCGTCGAATTTCGGCATTTTTCGTCAAATTGAAATCTATATTATTGGGTAGGACCAATTGAAGGAAAAAAATGACCAGAGTCTGGTTGTGAACCCGTGTCGTCATCATTTTTGTGCATGTGCTTAAAAAGCCTTATTTGTCTCAACTCATCCTTAGCGCATATTCCATCTGTATATAAAATTTCAAGAAAATCGGTTGTAAACTTTTAAAACTTATGGCAGAAAGTAACATTCATTTGAGAAACTGGATTGAAATGTCCTATTGACTTTTGAAAAATCGATGCTGATTAGAAATTATCGACTTTTTGAAATTCCAACTGCATAAGTGACCGTATGGGCATAAGCCCCCCCCCCACACACACACACATACACACGTGTCAAGTTTCATCAGGATCGGTCGGATAATCTCGGAGGAGTTAAAGTAATAAATTCACGCACAGGCACTAACAGACAGAAATTGCCATTTATGTATATAGATTGCATCAGTAATACAGATGACGTATCTAAACTAATTGTAAATTTGCGGTGTCGTTGATAACATTTTCTTTATCTCAATGATGCCGGTGATATATATTAAAAGTCCCTTATAGAACTATATTCATAAAAAAGTATAGAACTTTACTATCACCCTAAAAAAACACTCATAGCTTTTTCCTTTCAAAACTTAATACATGAGATTGATACTTTGAAATTGCTCAACTTGAGCTCTATCATTTAAGCTTAATTAAAATATAGTTTGATTTTAAAATAAAACAGTTAATTATACTTAAATCCAATTTTTGCCTTATATTTTTTTTCATGATATTTTACCTCGCGACTCTTTTGATACACATTTCTGTTGCATGGGATCAAAACTATGAAATTCTTCATGATTTTTTTCTATCATTGGAAGCTAAGATAAATATATTTTGCTTCAAAAAAAAAGTAATTTAGGTCTAAATTTGAATGGAGGTGTTATTTACTCTCCTATTACATTGCTATAAATTTTGATGTAAACTTTTTTCTACTGGACAAAATCTCAATTTCTTTAATGCCAAAACGTTGCTAGGGACCATTCCTCTATAAAAATGCTAACATTTTTCAATTTGGTTAGGAATGAATTAGCGACAAAGCTCTGAAGATGCTGTGTGTGTGTAAACTGCTGCCTTAAGAATATTAATCAACTACTATCGTAGTTGAATGATATACGCATACATATATCTACTCAATTACATATATGTCTGTATGTACGTCTATGTGTATACACACGCATGTATTCGTATATATATATGTATATATACATATATATATACACATATATATATAAATATAATATTATATATATATATATATATATATATATATATATATATTTAAGTATGCACATCTACATGTAATTAAGAAAAAAAGACACTTCTTCAATTATTCTTCTGCTACTTCTCTTTCTTTTTCTTCCTCTTTGTATTATTATTATTATTGTTGTTGTTGTTATTATTGTTATTATTATTATTATTATTTATATATATTTATATATTATTATTATTATTATTATTATTATATTATTATTATTATTATTATTATATTATTACGTTAGTTATTTGAATCTATATAAAAGATATCGGCATGCAATTCAGTCAGATCTGAAGGCATATATTGTGTCAGGAGATAATATCAGAAATCACACACAGGTGCACAACAAAAATAACAACAGCAACAACAAATCAACAACAGCAACAACAACAATAGCAGCAGTATCAGCAGCAGTAGTAGCGGGAGCAATCTAAAGAAGAACATATACCAAACCAAAATGAACAACACATTAGAAAAATAGAAATAGAATAAGAATAAGACAAATAAATAAGGTTACCCATCCATCCAATCACACACTTACAAACATGGCTAAGCTAAAGTATTAAGGAATAAAATAGACAAAGGTAAAATGAAATGATGAGGAAGAAAAGACAAAAAAAAATATATAATCAACTAGAATTGAATTGTACCAAGAAGAGCGCTAACAATAGTAGCAAGTTAGAGAAAAAGGAAAAAGGGAATTCACACACACACACACACACACACACACACACATACACACACAACAAAAACACACACACATATATATATATATATAGAAATGTATGTCTGTATATATTCATACATACACACATAGTGTAATACTTTAGTTATATTGCATACCCCTACACATATACATACATACACACACATATATATATACATACATATACCTACTCCGATCCGTAACTCTTATGTATATAGATATATGAACATATGTATACACACACACACACACATATATATATATTATATATATATATATATATGTATGTATGTATGTGTGTATATATCTAAATATTAGTGCGAATATATATAGACTGATGTGTGTATGTATGCTTACATATGTGAGTAAAATATGTGCATCTATATATATTAACATATATATGTGTATATATGTATGTTCATACCTATATACATATGTATATATTTATATTTATATATGAGCGTATATCTATTTACCTATCTATGCACTTACCTATGTATATACATACAGACCACACATACATATGTATACATATATGTGTACACACACACACATACACACATATATATAAATATATATATACATATATATATACATATATATATAGATAGACATATATATATATATATATATATATATATATATATGTATGTATCTATGTATGTAAGTGTGTGTATGTATGTACGAAATGTGTATATACATATATATATATGTGTGTGTGTGTGTGTGTGTGTGTATCAGTATGTGGGTGTCGGTAAGGTTGTCCGACATATTTGACATTTTACAGCTTTAAACATCAATGAATTCTTCAGGGAAATCTAAAATTGAATTAAAATTCACGACAGAAGCGCGAAATAGATTTTTATATATATTTTTTTTTTATTTTCACTTTGTTCATGTAATTATTAAAGATGTTGATGGCGTAGCAGAAGTAGTTGCTGCTTTTGTTCTTCATATGCTTGTTATATCTTAAATGAAAAATAACAATAGAATCTTTTTAAAAAATGTATAGCGCAAGTAAAAGCACAAACTCCATACGAGGAAAATCGTAAGATTCATTGTTATAGAATTTGTTACTATCCTGGGAGCTGATCTGTAAAAATATTAATGCTTTCTGCATTCTTCTTCTTCTTCTTCTTCTTCTTCTTCTTCTTCTTCTTCTTCTTCTTCTTCTTCTTCTTCTTCTTTCTCTTCTTCTTCTTCTTCTTCTTATTCTTCTTCTTCTATTTCTTGCTTCTTCTTCTTCTTCTCTTCTTCTTCTTCTTCTTCTTCTTCTTCTTACGTCTTCTTCGTCTTCTTCGTCTTCTTCTTCTTCTCCTCTTCTTCTTCTTCTTCTCTTCCTCCTCCTCGTTCGCCTCCTCCTCCTCCTTCTTCTACTTCTTCTTCTTCTTCTTCTCCTTCTTCTTCTCCTTCTTCTTCTTCTTCTTCTTCTTCTTCTTCTTCTTCTTCTTCTTCTTCTTCTTCTTATTATTATTATTATGTTATTATTATTATTATTACAGAAAATAGCTTCTGATTTATTTTTATCTTATTCCTGTGTTTTTTTTCTTCAACTATTGCTAATGCTTCCTTTTACGTCCTTTTCTGCAATTGGTTTCATATTCTTTTTTATTGCGTATACGCTCATCTATACTCTTTCAAATTTACTATTTTATATAAACATATACACGAACTCATGCATATATTATTATTATTATTAGTTAGTGAGAGAGCAATGTATGCCATCAAAGTGACACTAGGGTAAAATATACGAAGCCCAGTATATCCATCATGACAACCCGTCTGATAAGAGTACACTAGGTACATGCATCACAAGCAAATCTGTGGTATTGAGCATATTATTATTATTATTATTATTATTATTATTATTATTATTATTATTATTATTATTATTGTTGTTGTTGTTGTTGTTGTTGTTGTTGTTGTTATTATTAAATGAGAGAGCATCCCATGCCATCAAATTGACACTGGGGTACAAATGTACGAAGCCCAATATAACCATCATGATTACTACTCTGGAACACTAGGCACATGCATCACAACCATATGTGCGCGAAATGGTGATCTCATATCAAGATAAACAGTGCATGACCTTGCAGGTGGGGCCCAGTTAGAATTTTCTTCGGGTCCAGTAGCCCGTTCCGCTCAAAAGGTCCCTGAATAACGATTGTTTAAGGATGTTCAACGCAATACTTTCGAAAGGTAAATTATTCAAACTCTTAAGAATTCCTCCCGACACATGGCTATGATGTTCCCCCGTTATTTCTGCTCGTGATCAGAAATGCACATGCCATCAGCCACTAAGGGACATGCTCAAGTGGTTAAGGTCAAGCAACTGACAAGCAAATCTGTGATATTGAGCAGAATACTTGCTGTAGCCCATCATTATTATACCAAGACAAAACATGTACATAATAACACTTCCAATAAGTTAAGATCAAAAGCTATTAGAGCCAGAGCCAGGAAATATCATAAATATTATTATTATTATTATTCTATGTTTGACTTTTGCTTTACATTTGCACAAGCTGGCTCCAAGTCTCATTCAGAGACCTCAAGAGACAAGTTGGAAGTTCGTGTTGGTGTTATGCCTAGGGTGCCATATATTTGGTTTTGTACTTAGTGTTGTACAAGAGAATGTCTAAAAAAACATACGAAAATTATGTTTGTTTTAAAATTTGAGATTACATAGAAAGTATTTTGCGTAGGATATGATCAGTTCCCATGAGCACTATCTTTTGAATTTCTGCCATTTTGGGGTTTCCTAGTATCTGAGTTAGGTAGCAATCAGTCCCTTTTGCTATCATTCCCAACAGGTATTGTTTTAGTCTTCAAGTTCCACATTTTGCTGATTTCTATTTCAAGATCTTTATAGTTGCTCAGTTTTTGGTAGGTCTTGACAGATACGTTTATATCGATTGGGATAGTCATATCAATGGTTTTCATGTGCTTTGCTTTTTCTGTGCTTATTTCTTGTATGTCTAATTCCGAAATTTGTTGTATTCGGAATTCACTTAGATATTCCTTTGCCTGAATTGTTACTGAGTATGCTGCTTTCTTCTTTTCATGTTTTGTGACAAGTTTTAACATCCAGTCCTCAGAGTTTTTCAGGTAGGTGTCTAGGCCAATTGTAGCAACCTTCATTGTTATTGCCAGTTGTATAAGTCCATGGCCTCCCGCTTTTCTTGGTAAATAAAGTCGATCTATATCTGCCTTAAGGTGGTACATTCTATGCATTGTCAACAGTTTTCGTATTTTTCTGTCAAGGTTACATATTTCAGTAATTAACCAGTTAACAATATTGAAACTGTAAGTCACGACTGGTATGGCTAAAGCATTGATCGCTTCGATCCTGTTTCTTGCATTCAGCTCTGTCTTGAATATTGCTCTCACTCTTCGATAGCATTCTCTCCTGATCCTTTCCTTCATCTCTGAATGCCTCATTCCGTTCCCTTCAATTACCCCTAGGTACTTGTAGCTCTCCGCTGGGTTTAGTTCTTTTATGACATTCTGCTGGTCAAGGTTAACGTTAGATGTTTCTGTCATTTTTCCTTTGATAAAGGTAGCTTTTGCACATTTATCGAGGCCAAATTGCATGTTGATATCATCACTGAATTGTTTAACAATCGCTAGTAAGCCCTTGAGTTGTTGGTCATTTTTTGCAAAGAGCTTTAAATCATCCATGTAAATGAGATGATTTATATTTTTATCAAACATTTTATATCCTTACTGTGCGTCATTGAGTAGGCGCTATTTTATACATTTCCAGGCATTTCTTAATCTAGCTATGTGGTAGGCTATCAAAAGCCTTTTTATAGTCTATCCAGGCTATTGATAAGTTTTTGTGTCGTTTGTGACAATCTTCTAAGACCATCTTATTGATGAGTAGCTGATCTTTACAACCATAGGATCCACGTTTACATTCTTTCTGTTCATTAGGGAATATGCTGCTGTCTATTAAAAAACTATAGGTATGTTCCGTCAGGACAGATGTTAGCGTTTTATACATAGTTATTAAGCAGGTTGTGGGTCTATAGTTTTTTGGTTCATTTATTTCTTCACTTTTTGGAAGCAGGAATGTTAAACCATTAACTAGCCTAGGAGGCATCCTACTAGGGTGTTGCAAAACATCATTGTAAAGTTCTGTTAGCAGTTCATGGCTCTCTGGGAAGGCATTCAAGCAGAAGTTAAGAATTTTATCCTTTCCTGGAGACTTCCCTTTGCTTGACCTCCTGAGAGCAGATCTTATATCTTCTACCTTGACACCCTCCCACTTTTGCTCCTCTAAGGAGTACAAGTCCGTAGATATTCTATCAATCCAAGGGGCCTTTTCGTTGTGTGTTTTTTCTTCTGCCCAAATTTTATTCCAAAATCCCTGCACTTCTTTTGATGGTACAGACTTTACAGTAACTGGTGTTTTCTCTATCTTCCTGTAAAATTTTTTGGGGTTATTTTTGAACATGCTGTTGTCCTTGAAGAATCTAACACGCTTTTCATACCTCGCTATGCGGGCAGCTTTAGCTGATACCTTTTGCTTGATGGTTTCTATGGTGGCATCAATATCAAGTATAGTTTTCATATTATATTGTTTCTTTAATTGTGGGGTGTTTGTAGGTTTGGTAGTCTTGTCAACCTTAAGGTTTTTCAATCATTCAATGTCAGACCTAAGTAGTTTAATTTGTTGTTGGTTACGCTCTTGCCAAGAAGGCTTTTTGTGGGAATGTTGCCGTTTTCTAATCTTTTCACCACATAGAATCGTTGAGATTTTCGCGGATGCATAGTACAGGTAGTTGAGATCTGTGATATTAACATCATTAGCTGAAATTATATCCTTAAGTGCAAGGCAGAGTTTACCAATTATTTTCATGTTTTGGTTAGAGTTTCGGATTTTAGGGAGTGTATCGCGTTCATCCATACTGGTTTCTTTAATTTTCAGCCATTCAATCATGATTTGATTCTTTAGCTCATGTAGTTCTGTTGGGTCAATGTTTGTGTGACTTTCTTCATCTATTTAATGTTCATCTGTCTGAGTGTTTATGATTGGTTCAGTGAGTATTTCAATTTGCCTATCAATTATACTAACTCTTTCAATCCTTACTGCGTTTTTATCAGCCCTGAGCTGGTCTATAATTATTTCCTCTGTATTATCTTCTTTAGCTGCAGCTTCGTTGTTTTTATCCGTTACTGTTTGTTTAATTTGGTTTATTATTATTATTATTATTATTATTATTATTATTATTATTATTATTATTATTATTGTTGTTGTTGTTGTTGTTGTTGTTGATGATGATGTTGTTGTTGTTGTTGTTATTATTATTATTAATCTTATATCTTCTCGGAGACGATAAAATAAGTACCAGTGAAACGCTGGGGTCGATCTAATCGACTAATCCCTTCTCACAAAATTTCAGGCCTTGTACCTTTAGAGGAAAGGCTTATTATTATTATTATTATTATTATTATTATTATTATTATTATTATTATTATTATTATTATTATATTATCATCACTATTATTATCAATGGCATTAATACGGTAGGTTTTTTTGTTTTTGTACGTACCTAGCTAGCTAGCTAGATAGATAGACTGACAACCAACCTCGTAAGTAGATACATATGAGGAGATAAAGAAGGGAATATCTTAAAAAAAGAATTTATTTGATTTCAGTGCAATTCGTACTTTCATCGTATTTTGTCTATTTGTCAGTAAACTATGTCCCATATTCTCAAATAGAATTTTGTTTTCCCTTTTAATAGATAAGTTTAGTGATGAAAGGGTTAATTTTCTTGATTATTACAACATATAAGCTCAGGACAGCTAACACCACTACTCTTGTCTTCTTAACTGCTCAGCATGACAATCCTTTACAGAGATTTTAAAAAGCGTACTTATTCAACACAATATCCTGTTTGAACAATTCTTCACAAAGAATTCCGGTAAATGGCAATGCAGGTGAAATGCCTACGGATTTCAGACTTTGCAATATCCTTTACGTCTACTAACCTAACAAAAGACTTAGTAAATAAAAACAAGACAAAATGGCTCTTTTATTCTAGCCGATATTTTTAACGGAGAGATATTGTTATTTGTTTTCGTGGCGCTGTTGTTGTGTTTGTTGTTGTTGATGTTGTTGCTGAAGTAAGAGAACTAGTAATCGATCTTGCTATATATTAAAGATAAATGATTCGGAAAAGACATTTCTCACTATAAAATCGTATGGCAGATCTGCTAACTTACTAATCCTATGATAAGTCAGAGATCAAGAGATATTTTGCCAGATTACACCGCCCTCATCTTGAGATAATGCTATGAAGATTTCAAGATATGCGTGTATGTGTGCTCGCAATCGCGTGAATGTGTGTGTGAGTTTGCGTATGTATATATGTATGTATATGTGTATGTATGCATATATATATATATATATATATATATATATAAACATATATATGTACATGCATATATACAGATGTGTGTGACTGTGTGTGTGTGTGTGTGCGTGCTTGTGTGTGTGTGTGTGTGTGTATGTGTGTGTGGTACTGTTTTTCCCTGCACCCAAATATTGTTTTTGTGAGATGCAGGTTTTGTTACTTTTCTTTCATCCTTAAGCCAAATTCGATGTCTTTGCCGCGATTGTAAACCGGAATGAGATATTCTGATGTCATTCTTTCTGTTTAGCCCAAGTCGGCTCCAATCAAACAGACTTATGGTCAAAAACGTTCAAGTCCTGACCATCCTACTTTTCAAGAGCAGTGTATCTTTCACGACATTATCAAAAGTGTCATTTTCTAAAAATAGAAGGATGCGCTTAGAGTGAGATGTAGTTGTTATGTTTAGCAGAACAAAGGACCACAATGCTACTGATGTTCTACTCATGCAAAACTGCTAGTGTAGTCCTTTAGATGTGCCAGGGCTGAATCAGGAATAGGGAATCAGCAACTTTTGGAGCACTTAAATGCAGTCTTCAACACATGTGCGATTACGTTCGTGGATCTCTGAGAATAGAAGCAACGGGCATTTCTGCAGGAAGGAAATCAACATTTTCTTATTTCTTTATTACCAACAAGGGGCTAAACACAGAGAGGACAGACAAGGACAGACAAACGGATTAAGTCGATTATATCGACCCCAGTGCGTTACTGGTACTCATTTAATCGACCCCGAAAGGATGAAAGGCAAAGTCGACCTCGGCGGAATTTGAACTCAGAACGTAGCGGCAGACGAAATACCTATTTCTTTACTACCCACAAGGGGCTAAACACACAGAGGACAAACAAGGACAGACATAGGTATTAAGTCGACTACATCGACCCCAGTGCGTAAGTGGTACTTAATTTATCGACCCCGAAAGGATGAAAGGCAAAGTCGACCCCGGCGGAATTTGAACTCACAACGTAACGCAGACGAAATACCGCTAAGCATTTCACCCGGCGTGCTAACGTTTCTGCCAGCTCGACGCCCTCAACATTTTCTGCTAGACTAAACCCGGGAAAGTTAATTTTTCCATCGAAATATTCTGCTCTGAGTTTGTAGCAAAGCGATTAAGGGACCTAAACGGATATACCTACTTACCAACACCTACCTACCTACCTACCTACTTACCTACATACATACCTACATACATACCTAACTACCTACCTTACTACCTACCAACCTACATACGTACCTACGTACATACATACATACATGCATACATATATAATGTATACATACACATACACACACACATAAATACATACAGACACACACATATATATATATATATATATATATGCGTGTGTGTGTGTGTGTGTGTGAGTGTGTGTGTGTGTGTGTGTGTAAAACTTTTTTTGGAATAATGGTTCTCGAGACACATCATAGACAGCTAAAAAATAGCATTGAAATACTGGGTTGAAAGCGCCTTTTGCAAAAACAAACTGTGGGCTAACCTTAGATCATGAACCTACTTCTGTAAAAATACCATCCGATTTTTTCTATCAAAAACAGCTTTTCTGCCCAACATTTGCATGCTATTCTTTATAGCTGTATGTGATGTGCTTCAAGAACCATTATCGCAAAAAATAAAATTATATCCTGCTCTCTCGAGTATTTATAAACTTTTTATCAAGTTAACTATATATATACATATATATAATATTATACTATATACTATATAGATATATAATATATACACACACACACACATATACATATATAGTGTTTGTGTGAGTGTCCGTGTGTGTTTCTCTGTGTGTGTTTCTCTGTGTCTGAGTGTGTATGTGTGCCTTCACGTATTTATATAATATAATATGATATAATATAAAATAGAATAATATAAATATATTATATATTATATATATATAATATATATATATACATAACATACTGTTGTGTAGAACACCCTATTGGCTGGCTTCTAAAGGACTGTTCCACAATATAAATGTACATAAACAGAGCCTTCAACGCAGTGTAAAGCCGAGAGTTGCGTTTGTTGACAATTATTACCAGTATCTTGAGTAGAATGATTTCCGAGAACATTATTATTATCCGGTTATATCGTACGTCGAACGTGCGATACAACGCATACTTAGAGAGGGATAGATAGATGGATTTATACATTGATAAACAGAGAGAGAGAGTGAGATAGTCAACAGATGAGAACCCTAGATGTTTAATATAGGAAACAATATGGATATATATAATATATAGTTAATCCAAACATGAACAAACAGAAAACACAACAACGCGAGGACGTGGAACAAACATAGTGTTATTGGACGCTCAGGAACGGAAAGAAAGAAGGAGAATGTAACGTTTCGAGCGGAGCTCTTCGTCAAAAACATAGAATAAGGAAAGGTCCAAGGAAGGGAAGCCGGAGAAAGAAAATCTCCAACGAAACACACGCGGTCACGTGTATATAAATACACCTCTCTCTCTCTCTCTTCTCTTCTCTCTCTATATATATATATATATAATATATATATATATATATATATTACGGAGATGTACATGCATAGCGAGTGACTTGATCTGAGATCGTGTGCTGGAACGAAAACAATTGCAGCGTGGAAGGTGTTATAAGCCATTTAAGAAACACACAAACCGTTAGATTCCCTAATCTAACGTGAATCTAACGGTTTTGTGTGTTTCTTATATGGCTTATTAAACACCTTTCACACATGTTATGCAATTGATATATATATATATATATATATATATATACTCTTTACTCTTTTTTTTACTATTTTTACTTGTTTTAGTCATTTGACTGCGGCCATGCTAGAGCACCGCCTTTAATCGACCAAACTCGACCCGGGACTTATTCTTTTGAAAGCCCAGTACTTATTCTACGGTCTTTTGCCGAACCGCTAAGTAACGGGGACATAAATACACGAGCATCGGTTGTCAAGCATGCTAGGGGGACAAAACATACCACACAAACACAAACACGCAATATATATATATACATATATACGACGGGCTTCTTTCAGTTTCCGTCTACCAAATCCACTCACAAGGCTTTGGTCGGCCCGAGGCTATAGTAGAAGACACTTGCCCAAGCTGCCGCGCAGTGGGACTGAACCCGGAACCATGTGGTTGGTAAACAAGCTACTTACCACACAGCCACTCCTATATATATATATGTATAGGTGTATATGGATATACGATGTGCAACTTGATTTCGGGCAAAGTTATCGCTTGTCTTTTCTCTTGAACTCAATCAGCATTGATGTGGTTTTTGCACAGATACAGCAACAACGTGAGTCTCTTGCACCAGGTACACACAGAGTTTACCACCCATGCTGATACTTTCCTTCAATCGATCATGATATTTTTTATTTAGCGTTTTACTGTTTTTTGGCTACGGCCAAATATGCTATGCACCACGTAATAGAAATATTAATAGAGATGTTAAAAATCAAGTGATGCCTCTACTGAAGCTAAGACTTTAGACAGGTCAATCCTACTCGCATCTATTTGCATGCATACGCCGTACACATACACAAAGTACACAAACACCAAACGTGTATCGACATATATACAGATATACATACATATATATATATATTAATATATATTATATATATATATATAATATATGGTGTTGTGTGGGTTGTAGAGAGAGAGAGAGAAAGAGAGAAAGAAAATATATGTAGGGTTAGAAAAAATTATAGAAATTTTACCAGTGGCTAGCATGCATAAAATAGTCAATAGACAACATAATTTTCATATAAAATTACTATACACAAAAAGGTGACCTAACAGGACACCTTACATGCTAAAGGAGCAATAAAGCCGAACCACAGTTATGAGTGATTTCGAAGGGGATGAAAAATAAATTCATTTTCAGTATTATTACTTCACATAGGTTTTCGAACATTAATGAACAAATAAATAATTTCGAAACCTAGGTACAAGTGGTATAAAGTACACTAATATATATATATATATATATAATATATATATATATATATATATATATACATTCTTTATTCTTTTACTTATTTCACTCATTTGACTGCGGCCATGCTGGAGCATCACCTTAATCGAGCAAAGAACATGGTGTGACATCAACAGAAATGTCTTTATTTGGCTCTTGAAAATCCGAGAAAACTGCACGAAAGACCACTGCACAGCCCAAAAATGACGGCCTGGTGTGCTGTTGGAAAAGCTGCTGTCATTGGTCCTTAATTTTTTGAGGACAATTATGTAAATGCTGTTACTGTGAACTCCGAGTGTTACATCGAGATAATAAACAACTTCTTTGCGCCTGAATTACGACGAAAATGTATGCCTATTGGATGTGTGTGGTTTCAGCAGGATGGGCCGACAACCCACACTGCCAAAACATTAATGAACGACTCAGGTTCCAGGTTTCCTGATTTGTCCATGTGTGATTATTTCTCGTGGGGAAACCTCAAGGCACGTGTGTATGCGTATAAGTTCCGTACATTGGACGATTTGAAGGAAGCTATTCGCGTGGATGTCGCCCACGTTGATCAAGCAATGCTAGAGAGAGTGGAAGCCAACTTTCAAGAACGCCTTCAGAAATGCTTCAATAAAAACAGATACTACATGATGGATATTGTTTTTCCCACTTGATTTTAAAAAATGCTATTTCAATACGAACACATTGGTGTCAATAAAATTCGTTTGCAGCTACAATTAATATCGTGAATTTTTCAAAAACATCCGTCCTCTCTGACCAACCCTGTGTTTACTCTCTTTTTTTTCTAATTGTCTAAATCTCTCGTTCTTTTATCTTCATTCGAAATCTTTTGATTTTACTCCTCTCGTTGCTATTTTTTTCTTTCCTGTTCTCTCATTCTCTAGATGTCATTCTTTCTTTTGCTCTTGCTTACAGTCTCTGGATCTTGCATTATTGTTCCTTATTCTCACTCTCCTTCCTTTCTCAGAAAGTAAAAACAGACGAAATACTGCTAAGCATTTCGCCCGGTGTGCTAACGATTCTGCCAGCTCACCGCCTAATGCATATATATATATATATATATATACAACTAATGTAGGATAAAATGTTTTTCGAAAAAAATTTTTATCAATGGCCAGCATATCAAAAAATACCTTTAAAGGTAATTATTAAAATAACTTACAAAATAAGGGCAAAAGAAAAATTCCATGCCAAATATGCCGAAAAAGGACAAAATTGTCAATAACCATTATATTTATGCGTCTCGAAACAAACCGATAAA
>NW_021824208.1:0-22081 GCF_006345805.1 Octopus sinensis | reverse complement strand
AAAGTGACACTGGGGTAAAATATACGAAGCCCAATATACCCATCATGACTACCCGTCTGATAAGGGTACACTAGGCACATGCATCACAACCATATGTGCGCGACATGGTGATCTCATATCAAGATAAACAGCACATGACCTTGCAGGTGGGGCCCAGTTAGAATTTTCTTCAGGTTGAGTAGCCATCCGCTCAAACGGTCCCTGTATAAGGGTTTTTAAGGATGTTGAAAGAACCACCCATGTATCCAAAGGTGAATTATTCAAACCGCAAAGAATCCCTCTCAACACATGGCTATGATGCTCCCCCACTACTTCTGCTCGTGATCAGAGATGCACATATCTTCTGCCACCAAGGGACATGGTCAACTGGTTAAGGTCAAACAACTGACAAGCAAATCTGTTATTGAGCAGAATATTTGCTGTAGCCCATCTTTTATACCAAGACAAAACAATGTACATGATAACACTTCCAATCAGTTAAGATCAGAAGCCATGAGAGCCACTGCCTGGTACTGCATCTATTATTATTATTATTATTATTATTATTATTATTATTATTATTATTATTATTATTATTATTATTATATTATTGTCATCGGTAAGCTGGTCGGTAACACGCAGACATGCGCTATTCTGTTCCGCACAGATCTATCCACAACAACCTCCATCTCACGCGCTACATCATAGAAAGGGCAGGGAAGGAACCTGGCATGGGTGAGGCTCTGATCAATTTGGATCAATCAAAAGCTTTTGACACGGCGGCCGGCTTCGGTCCCGTTTTCAGAGGCTGGATCGCTGCAATATATAGCAGCATCTGTTCGGTGGTCAAAGTAAACGGCCATGAATTGGAATCGTTTAGCATCGCTCGCTCGGTCCGTCAAGGATGCCCATTCTCTCCCCTTCTGTACGTGCTGATCCTCGAGCCATTACTGCGCAAGTTTGATATTTCGAGGAGCATCCCGCGTGATCTAGAATGCGGAGGGTTCGTGTCGGCTTATGCGGACGACGTCACCGTAATAGTGTCGGACAGCTCGGAAATCCAGGTGATCGGCACTACTTTAAGAGAGTACGAAGCGGTGACAGGAACAAAATTGAATCAAGCAAGTCTGTGGTCTGCAGCTCGGCACTTGGAGGGGCAGGTCCATGCCAACTGACGGCGTGGTAGAGCGCTGGACGGGAGAACCAGTGAAATTACTCGGGACCTGGTTTGGTCCGGATCTCCAGATGGACAAGGACTGGGTAGGGAGGTGACGAGCAAGGTAGCCAATCTCACTCTGAAATGGGTAGAGAGGAAGCTGTCCCTGAAATGTCGAGCGGATGTGGCGAATGCGCACATCGCTTCCGTCATCTACTACTACCTGACCGTCGCCCCTTGCTCTGCTTCATGGCTGAACAAGCTGGAACGCTTGCTCCTCCAGTCTGTGGAAGAATCGTGTTCCACTCGGACGGTTCAACTGATGTCAACAGCCGCTAAGTAGAGGACTGGGCATACCGTGGTTAATGATGCTGCAGCATCTCCAGCACTTTCTTACCGGTGAACAGGTGTGGTCGCCGTTTGTCAAACATGATTTTCTGCAGCTCATTTCATAGACAGAGCTACTGTCCAAGATCAAGCGTAGACCAAGAAAGGGCTCTTACGGGCATATCACGTTGAAAGCACCGGTTCTCGTCCAATCACCGAAGTTAAGCAACGCCGAGCCTAGTGAGTACTTAGATGGGTGATCGCTTGGGAAACCTAGGTGCTGTAAGCGTTAATAAATATAAGGCAGCGAGCTGGCAGAAGCGTTAGCACGCCGGCGAAATGCTTAGCAGTATTCCGTCTGCCGCTACGTTCGGAGTTCAAATTCCGTCGAGGTCAACTTTGTCTTTCATCCTTTCGGGGTCGATTAAATAAGTAGTACCAGTTACGCACTGGAGTCGATATAATCGACTTAATCCGTTTGTCTGTCCTTGTTTGTCCTCTCTGTGTTTAGCCCCTTGTGGGCAGTAAAGAAATAGGTATTTCGTCTGCCGCTATGTTCTGAGTTCAAATTCCGCCGAGGTCGACTTTGTCTTCCATCCTTTCGGGGTCGATTAAATAAATACCAATTACACACTGGGGTTCATATAATCGACTTAATCTGTTTGTCTGTCCTTGTTTGTCTCCTCTGTGTTTAGCCCCTTGTGGGTAGTAAACAAATAAGTATTACGTCTGCCGCTACGTTCTGAGTTCAAATTCCGCCGAGGTCGACTTATTTTCTAAAATTTTCGTTGCCTCTTGCAACCTTTTCACTAGTTTTGACTCTGTCCGTTACTCACACTGCGTTTCTTTTTGTTTGTTTGTTTGTGCGCATGTGCATGGTTCAGTGTGTGTGTGTGTGTGCCTATACATGCATGCATGTATATATGTATGTGTATGTATGCATGTCTGTTTACTTTTATATTCATATGCTTACATTCATGTGCATATAGCTATATATATTCATACACCCACCTACACACACATACATACATGTATCTACACACACACATACACACACACACACATATATATATATATATATATATATACATACATACACCCCCACACGTACATACATGCATCTATCTACATAACAGCCCACGAACTATTCTACTCTACCTGTGTAAACTGTGGGTATGGGGGTATGATATCTACTATATATATTTCCTATTTAGTATTGGGGAAGTTTCATTTATGAGGACGTACTCCTGTATTTGTCTTAGTGTTGGGTCCTTTGGGTGCTTGGATAAGATGCAGATGTCAAGTTAACCCATGTTACCTCCATGCTGGTCTTTGATATGTTGGTAGAGTATGGAGGACTGTTTTCTGTCACCATATTGTCCCAGATGTTCATTTATCCGTTCCGCAATGCTCCTAGACGTTTCTCCTATGTATGTCATGCCCATGTCCTTACAAGCACCTTCTATGCATCTTATGCTGTAGACTACATTTCTAGTTCTACAGTTAATGCCAGGGCTAATCCTACATACCATGCAGTTATCATTGGTGCATATGGTATTCTCAAAGGGGTACGTCTTACATAGGTTGTGATATGACGGAGTTCCCTGGCTTTTCAACAATCTTAATGTTGAGTTTGGTGTCCCTCAGAGCTTTCCTAAATCTACGGGCTAGTTCTCCATGGGCTGTGGCCTCTACAAACATCACTCCTTGATATTTGTCGGTTTTATACCACGTGTTCGCCGTGTTTGCTTTGTTACAAGTTCTTTGCCCAAGATCTCACGCAGTGGGTAGAAAAGATTGATGCAGCAATTGTTGTTGTTGCCGTCATTGTTGTTGCAGTTGTTGTCGTTTGTTGGAAACATTCCAACCACGACCGTCCCATCGTTTTGTCAAATTTTATGTACACATTACACATTATATAAAGTCTACTTTCTCTTTTTAATTAAGATATGCAGATCAAACAAAAAAAAAAATCACCTGCTATTTCTAGCATCTAAAACAGTATCCTATGAACAATTACTCTTAGGTTGCCGTAGACTTAATTTAAGGACAGGTGTAACACCAGCACCAAATCTCCAAAAACCCACCACCACAACCCCTACTACTGGCTGTACCATTTGCAGCACCACCGCTGTCAATACCGTCGCCACCAACAGAACCAACACCACCGCCACCATCTGTATTATCCCCATCATCATACCATCACTGCTACTACCACCACAGGCTCCATCGTAAACAAACCTTCACCACACCACCACCACCACCACCACCACCACCACCACCACGACCACCACCACCACCGTTACGACCATCTCTCCCGCCATCAGCACTACCGCCATCGCCACCACCACCACCATCGCCACCACTACCACCACCACCACCACCACCACCACCACCACCACCACCACCACCACGACCACCACCACCACCACGACCACCACCACCACCGTTACGACCATCTCTCCCGCCATCAGCACTACCGCCATCGCCACCACCACCACCATCGCCACCACTACCACCACCACCACCACCACCACCACCACCACCGTTACGACCATCTCTCCCGCCATCAGCATTACCTCTATCACCTTTACCACCACCATCGCCACCACCACCACCATCGCCACCACACCACCATCGCCACCACCACCACCACCACCACCACCATTACAAACCACCACCACCACCACCGTTACGACCATCTCTCCCGCCATCACCATTACCACCGCCGCCGCCACCACCGCCACCACCACCACCACCACCACACCTCTTTGATAATACCTGGACCCTTAGATATCAAAGTTCAATACATCGCAAAGATTCAGGAGAACAAGGGTCACCAGCTTCCCTGACGACAATTCGATCCCTTGATGCTCCATTTTACATGTTTACTCTTTACTCTTTTACTCTTTTACTTGTTTCAGTCATTTGACTGCGGCCATGCTGGAGCACCGCCTTTAGTCGAGCAAATCGACCCCGGGACTTATTCTTTTTTGTAAGCCCAGTACTCATTCTATCGGTCTCTTTTACCGAACCGCTAAGTGACGGGAACGTAAACACAACAGCATCGGTTGTCAAGCAATGCTAGGGGGACAAACACAAACACACACGCACATATATATATATATATATATATACATATATACGACAGGCTTCTTTCAGTTTCCGTCTACCAAATCCACTCACAAGGCTTTGGTCGGCCCGAGGCTATAGCAGAAGACTCTTGCCCAAGATGCCACGCAGTGGGACTGAATCCGGAACCATGTGGTTGGTTAGCAAGCTACTTACCACACAGCCACTCCTGCGCTTTCCTTTTTTTTTTTTTTTTTTACTTTTCTGTTGTTTTTAACCCATGAGTCATTTGCTTCTTCCTTCAATTTCCGCCTACAATTTCTCGGCGACCCCTTCAAAAAAAGGGGGTCACGGACGTTCGTTACTCTTCTTTTATTTTTTCTGACTAAGCCATTTAAAAACAAACAACAACAACAACGACAACAACAAAAAATGAAAAGTACAAAAAAACGACAACAACAGCCAAAAAGCAAAAAAAACAAATAAACAATAAAAACAAACAAATACCACACAACCCCCCCCCAAAAAAAAAACTTGCTTGTTTGCATACCTTCTTGCTCTATGCTGCAAGCGGCCTCCTCAATCTCGACAACGTCAAACGGCGCGTTCGCCATTATTAATCTTTTATATTACTCGGTCGTCTGGTAATTTGGTCAGATCGGCGACAGCAGTACACGAACCAGGAAACTGTTATCTTTAGGGGTCTAAATCCCACTTGCCAATTTAATATATTTGTTGTTTTGTTGATTTTTTTTTTTTTTGGTTAGTCGTTTTTCCTTAATTTTTTTATTTTTTAATTTTTTTTAATTTAGTTTTCGATTTGGCTGTGATTTTTTTTATTTTTTACTTTTGTTTTTTTTTCTCGAAAATGCAGATGAAGAAGAAGATTAACAATGTGCAACTGCACCAACCTTCTTACCCACACCCCACCCGTCACCTTTCTCCTCTCTCCTCTCTCCTCTCTCCACTCCTCTCTGCTCTACACACTCATCCCCGCAATTACGTACGCTACATACTCCTTGCCACACACACACATACACACACATATCTAAACACACACATACACACACAAACAACGTGCACTAAAACAAGCATATATATATATATATATTTATATGTATATATTTATATACATACATTTGTATATGTATGCACATATATTTACAGGTATATATCTGTGCATGTGTTTATATGTATATATACATATATATATATATATATACACACACACACATTATATATATATATATATACACACACATATATATATAATATATATATATATAGTGTGTGTGTATATATGTATATTAAGTGTGTGCATGCATGTGTGTGCACTAAAACAAGCATATATATATATTTATATGTATATATTTATATACATACATTTGTATATGTATGCCACATATATTTACAGGTATATATCTGTGCATGTGTTTTATATTGTATATTACATTATATAATAATATATATATATATATAGTTATATATTATTATATATATATATATATATATATAATATATATATATATATGTGTGTGTGTGTGTGTATATATATATGTATATTTAAGTGTTGCATGCATGTGTGTGCGCATGTGTACATACGTGACACAAATAGCCACGGACTCCCACGCACACGCACACGCACGAAATGATACGCGCGCGCAAACGTAATTGTGCAGATGCATAAAAATTCCATATACACACATGCACACTCGTGCACACACACATGCATACGGACACACTGAAACGTGCATATAAATAAACAGTTTCGCGCGCGCATGTGTATATATATATATATATATATATATATATTTACACACACATATAATACATATATATATATATATATATATATATATATAGATATATATATATATATATATATATGTGTGGGTGTGTGTGTGTGTGTGTGTATAGGGAGAGATAGAGAGAGTGTATACACACATCTCCCTCTGACTATGAAACCAGTGGCACAAACATACTGTTGAACCTACACAAACAGACACACACGAAAGATCAGCGCCACCTGCACACAAAAATTTTATATGCAAAATCATGCATATTGAAAAATGAACATGAATATACACAAACATACACACATATGTATAAATGTATGTATACATACACATATACATATACATATATATATAATGTCATACAAATTTTTTGCCGTGCACACGGAATCGTATACACGAAGACACACGTTTTAAAGCAACCACATGTAAAAAAAAACATATATAATTTATATACACATATATGCAGAACTATATATACGCATCCACGCATTCTGAAATATGCACATGAATATAAACATACATGTGTGTATATACCACGCATACAACTCCGTCCCACGTACTAAGGCAGGCAGACGAACATAGTATTCAACATGCACAAATATATACTCTTTTACTCTTTTACTTGTTTCAGTCATGTGATTGCGTCCATGCTGGAGCACCGCCTTTAGTCGATCAAATCGACCCCGGGACTTATTCTTTGTAAGCCCAGTACTTAGTCTATCGGTCTCTTTTGCCGAACCGCTAAGTGGCGGGGACGTAAACACACCAGCATCGGTTGTCGAGCAATGCTAGGGGGACAAACACAGAAACACCGCCCCCCCACATATATATATACATGTATACGACAGGCTTCTTTCAGTTTCCGTCTACCAAATCCACTCACAAGGCATTGGTCGGCCCGGGGCTATAGCAGAAGACACTTGCCCAAGATGCCACGCAGTGGGACTGAACCCGGAACCATGTGGTTGGTAAGCAAGCTACTTACCACACAGACACTCCTGTGCCTATATATATATATATATATATATTATATATATATACGACAGGCTTCTTTCAGTTTCCGTCTACCAAATCCACTCACAAGGCATTGGTCGGCCCGGGGCCTATAGCAGAAGACACTTGCCCAAGATGCCACGCAGTGGGACTGAACCCGGAACCATGTGGTTGGTTAGCAAGCTACTTACCACACAGCCACTCCTGATATTCATATACACACATGTGCATACAAATAAGCGTAAAAATATGTGCATGCAAAAACGCATGCAGAAATGAACTGATCCAGAAGCATGCGCTCGCTTCTACTGCCGTATATACAGGGACAGGCGACAACCCCGTAAAAATGTACACCCACGCACTTACAAACACATACATATAGATATTTAAGTCATATACAAGCATATACATATCTTACATAAGCAAACGTACACACACACACATACAAACACTCACATAGACACCTACGTAAATGTACCAAAATCATGTCACAAGCACGCATGTGCAATGCATATATGCCCACATCGAGGTAAACACGGCTACACACACACACACACACACATACACACAGATATACGGACATATTTATATGCGTGTATATAATTATATATACATACACATGCATAGGAATGTTTGTGTGTGTGTGTGTGTATGTGTATTTACAATAATAAAAACGAAAAATTGTAAATTGTATCATGGTTCATAATTTAATTGTTCTTGACAGCTGTTTCGATAGAGCAAAAACTTCATCAGTTATAAAACTACGCAATTAGCATTGATAATTAAGATAATTAATTTAAACATGATAGTTTCCCCATCTCACCAGGAAATATTTCGTTCAAGGAAAGCCCCTTTAAAGACGTAGTGCGTTAACAAAACCACAAAATGTTTCAAAGCTACGCGAAACAAACCATCCCGGAAGTGAACGAGAAGATTGTATATCGATATTTCGCTGATATTTCTGATCATCAGTGTCGTATACTTTATTCGCCTTGGAGATGAATTCATCTCGGTGATCCGCAGTATATACAGATAGCGTAAACCTGTCTGCTGATCTTTGTTTGTTTATTGATTATTCGCCCAGAGCTCGCAAGATCGCGCCTCTGTAGTGTGAGAAGTCCGAAACGAGGTCCTTTGCTATTCGTAAGACCCGCAGAAGAGAAAGCAGGTCAATCCCCGACACCGAGAGCATCGTCGGATGGATGAATGCGCATCCAGGCTCAGCGGTTGCGTAGGAAGTCAGGGACAAGAAACAGGAAGAAAGAATGAGAGATAGTTGGAGCGAAAGAGTACAACAGGGGTCGCAACCACCCCCTGCCAGAGCCTCGTGGAACTTTAGGTGTTTTCGCTCAATAAACACACACAACGCCCGGTCTAGGAATCGAAACCACGATCCTCCAACCGCGAGTCCGCTGCCCTAACCATTGAGTCATTGTGACTCCACTGTCTGCTGATGCTCAAGAGCGCCCCACAAGTAAAACAAAATTCAATTTTTGTTTGAAGCGGCCCCATAACACGGTAACCAAATTTTGATTTTTGTGTCTTTGGTCAATAAATGTTACTTCCTATTTTTCTTGTATCCAGAAATCAATGGAAATCACTACTGTTCCCTTCAAGCTTTGCTTTTCTGACTTGGACATCAATATTTTGAAGCTGACCTATTCTCCATTACATTCCACACAGATTCAGCACTCTGAGTTGCTGTAGCAGAAATATCATTATAGCAAATATTCTGCTCAATACCACAGATTTGTTTGTCAGTTGCTTGACCTTAACCTCTTGAGCATGTCCCTTAGTGGCTGACAATACGTTATAGCAAATATTCTGCTCAATACCACATATTTGTTTGTCAGTTGTTTGACCTTAACCTCTTGAGCATGTCTTTTAGCAGCTGACAATATGTGCATCTCTGATGATGAACAGGAGTAGTGGGGAAGCATCATAGCCATGTGTTGAGAAAGATTCTTTGGGGTTTGAATAAATGGAAGAAAAGCAAATTTTGAAGTAAATATTAACCTGCTCAATGCCACAGATTTGTTTGTTGTCTTCGGTGAGTTAGTGTTATTTTCTATTTTCCTCTGTCTAGAAATCAAAGGAAATCACTACTGTTCCCTTCACATTTTGCTTTTGTCACCTGGACATTAATGTTTCCAAACTGACCTATTTTCCATTACATTTCACACAGATTCAGCTCTGAGTTGCTGAAGCAGAAATATCATTATAGCAAATATTCTGCTCAATACCACAGATTTGCTTGTCAGTTGCTTGACCTTAACCATTTGAGCATGTCTTTTAGCAGCTGACAATATGTGCATCTCTGATGATGAACAGGAGTAGTGGGGAAGCATCATAGCCATGTGTTGAGAAAGATTCTTTGGGGTTTGAATAAATGGAAGAAAAGCAAATTTTGAAGTAAATATTAACCATTTTCTATACTTTCGAGGGGTAATAAAAAGGAACTATCAGTTGCTACCCAAAGACAGAAATCGTGTTACGCAGTGTCATGTAAAGATTATCAATGCCACATACCAATATGTTTGTGTGTTGTTAAACCCTTACCCGGCAGAAACGAATATATGCGTTTTGACCGAAATCGTTTTTTTCTATCTCTGGCGAGTTAACTCGTCAAAAGATAGACTCGCCAAAATCGACAGCAAACGAGTTCCTTTGTCTATTATAAACTCTTTTTTGACATATACGAGTATATTCGCTCACTTTATACGTCTGGCAGTGACGATTTCTGCCACCTTTCGTTTGAGTAAGGCATTGAAGACCGAGTATAATTTAGTCACCTGGAGACAGTCGAAGCGTTGGAAGGCACATTTTATGAATAGAAGTATCACTTGTTTTTTACGCTGTTTTTTTAATTTTATATTATAACCCCACCATGTCGATAACCAAATAAAATAACATGATTTTTTGTAAAAGTAATATGATTTATGAAAAAAACGGGTTAACTCGTTTCTGCCCAATGCCGTAATTTAAAATCAATATTATTGAATTAAAATTCATAATAACTAAGGTTTGAAATAAACCTCTAAATCACCATTCAAAACATAGTAAAGTAAAACAATTAAAAAATATGTCTGAAAAAATACATTTATTTTCAAAATAATTGTTGGGTAAGGGGTTAAAAATAAAAATAAAAAAAAAATAAAATGCGGTCGGGAAACAAATCCCTTTGGGGTGTAAGTTGTGAGAAGAAAGTGCTGGTTCATATCTAACTTGAGAAGTCATACATGTTTATGTGAAGTACAGGCATAGCTGTGTGGTCATGACCAACTTAATCTTCCTCCTTCTCTTCCTCGTCCTCTTCCCCCTCCTAAAAGGGGCTAAACGCTTTTAGGTTGCAGTATTTCGTGTCCGGAAAGTTCCCTGGAAGATGTAATATGTTCGGAGCTGGAAGTACTTGAAAGACAGGCGAGACGAGTCGCCCAGGAAATGGAAGAGAACGACAGATATCGATAACTTCGATACTTCGATTTCAGCTCATTGGTCGTGTACGTATTACTCTTTTACTCCTTTACTTGTTTCAGTCATTTCACTGTGGCCATGCTGGAGCACCGCCTATTTACATACGTACACACATACATACACGCATGCATACACACATATGTACATACACACGTACATACATACATACACATATACATACATACACACTCACACATACACAAATGCATACACACAAATGCATACAAACACACATGCATGTTTACAAACATACACACTTACATACACACATACATACACATATACATACAAACACACACACACATACACACATGCATGCACACATGCATACATACACACATATACACATACACACATATGTACATACACACGTACATACGTACAAACACATATACGTACATACACACTCACACATACGCACATGCATACATACACACAAATACACACATACACACATGCATACACACATACATACACACGTACATACACACATATACACATACACGCATACATGCATACATGCATATACATATGCATACACACTTATACACATACATGCATACATACACACACACACATACGTATATACATACATACATACATACATACATATATACAGAGACACGCGCATACACAATTACATATGCAGATACATAGAACACACATACATACACACATAAATACACACATACATATACACATGCATACATATATACATACATGCATACATTGCCTAAATACCAATCTTGAGAAATTAGGTTTCTTAAAACCAGAAAGCTACAGATCCAATCCATCACTGGAACTGTAAAAATCTGTAAAACATTCCAGAAGTTTATCATTTAAATATATATGAGCAGGTCTAGATATGCAACTATATGCATGAGAATACATACACAAAACATACAAATCTGAACATACATACATACATACATACATACATACATACATACATACATACATACATACATACATACATACATACGCCATTCATACATGCATACATACATACATAATACATACAACATACATACATACATACAACATACATACATACATACATACATACATACATAATACAGACATACATAATACAGACATACATACACACACATACATACATACATCAACACACACACCATACATACATACATAATACATACATACATACACACATACATAATACATACATACATACATACATACATACATACATACATACATACATACATACTACAACATAACTATATATAAACTACATACTACACACACACATACATACATTACATACATACACACACATACATACATACATACATACATACACACACATACATACATACACATAAAACATACATAATACATACATACATACATACATACATACATACATACATACATACATACCTAATACATACAACACACATACAACATACATACATACATACATACACACATACATATCATACATACATACATACATACAACATCATACTACATACATACACACATACAACATACATATATACATACTATACACACACACATACATACATACATACATACACACAACATACATACATACATACACACACACATAATACATACATACATACACACATACTACATACATACATACATAATACATACTTAAATTACATACACATACACACACACATACATACATAACATACATACATACATACATACATACATACATATATACATACACACACACATACATACATACATACATACATACATACACACACATACACACACACATACATACATACATACATACATACATACACACACACATACATACATACATACATACATACATACACACACACCACATACATACATACATACATACATACATACATACATACATACATACATACATACATACATACGTACGTACGTACGTACAAACATACATACATATATGTGAGTGGATTTGGTAGACGGAAACTGAAAGAAGCCCGTCGTATATATGTATATATGTGTGTGGTGTGTGTGCATGTTTGCGTGTCTGTGTTTGTCCACCTAGCATTGCTTGACAACTGATCCTGGTGTGTTTACATCTACGTCATCTAGCGGTTCGACAAAAGAGACCGATAGAATAAGTACTAGGCTTACAAAGAATAAGTCCCGGGATCGATTTGATCGACTATAGGCGGTGCTCCACCATCGCCGCAGTCAAATGACTGAAACAAATAAAAGAGTAAAAAAAAGAGATATACATATATACGACGGGCTTCTTTCAGTTTCCGTCTACCAAATCCACTCAAAGCTTTGTTAGGCCCGAGGCTATAGCAGAAGATACTTGCCCAAGTTGCCACGCAGTGGGACTGAACCCAGAACCATGTGACTGGTAAGCAAGCTACATACCACACAACCACTCCTGCGCCTATATATAAAATTGATTTCAAATATTGACGCAAAGACCAGCAATTTTGGTGTGGGGAGAAGGTAAATCGATTACATCGACACCAGTTCTCAACTGGTAATTATTTTACCGACCCTAAAAGGGATGAAAGTTAAAGTTGACCCTTGCGGAATTTGAACTCAGAACGTAAAGTCGGAAGAAAATACCGCTGAGCATTTTGCTCGGTGTGCTAACGATTCTGCTCGCTTGCCGCCTTAGTAACCACATACGATATTGATTTTATCGACCCCCAGGGGGATGAAATGCAGACTCGGTCTCGGCGGAATTTGAACTCAGAACATTAAGATGGATGTAATGCTTATTTCTTTACTACCAACAAGGGGCTAAACGGATTAAGTCGATTACATCGACCCCAGTACGTAGCTCGTACTTATTTAATAGACCCCGAAATGATGAAAGGCAAAGTCGACCTCGGCGGAATTTGAACTCAGAACATAGCAGCATACGAAGTACCTTTTTCTTTACTACCCAGAAGGGGCTAAATATAGAAGAGACAAACAAGGACAGACAAACGGATTAAGTCGATTATATCGACCCCGGTGCGTAACTGGTACTTATTTAATCGACCCAGAAAGGATGAAAGGCAAAGTCGACCTCGGCGGAATTTGAACTCAGAACGTAGCGGCAGACGAAATACCTATTTCTTTACTACCCACTAGGGGCTAAATATAGAAGAGACAAACAAGGTCAGACAAACGGATTAAGTCGATTACATCGACCCCAGTGTGTAACTGGTACTTAATTTATCGACCCCAAAAGGATGAAAGGCAAAGTCGATCTCGGCGGAATTTGAACTCAGAACGTAACGGCAGTCGAAATACCGCTAAGCATTTCGCCCGGCGTGCTAACGATTCTGCCAGCTCGCCATCTTGCTGTATGTAGTCTTCCATATTACGAGCGCATACACTTTTCACATCGCTTTATATATTTATAACTGTAGGATTATCCGTTCTTGGAAACGTACTGTAAGATGTTTTGGTCACGACACCATGTCTCATGCACTGATAATACAAAGACAATACAAAGACGATACATAGATAATACAGAGATAATAGAGATGAAACATTAATAAGACTGTAATGACATTTGCAATAATCCACTAACACTGTTCGTTCCGTTCTTTGTATTAACTCTATGGACACCAGAAAGGGGTCATTTGCTTTACATGTATCTCTACCCTTGTGCATTTGATATTTACCTGTCTTTTCTTGTTCTTGTATTACAAAAACATAAATCTATGTATGTATGTATGTGCGTATGAAGGCAGGAAGGCAGGTGTATAGGTAAATACACATGTATGTCTGTACTTATGCATGTACGTAGGTATGTATGTATGTATGTATGATGTATGTAGGTAGTAGTATGTATGTGTGTATGTATGTTGTATGTATGTATGTATGTATGTATGTATGTATGATGTGTATGTATGTATGTATGTATGTATGTATTTAGTATGTGTATGTATGTATGTATGTTATGTATGTATGTATGTCTGTATGTTGTATGTATGTATGTAATGTATGTTGTATGTATGTATGTATGTATGTAGCATTAGTATGTATGTATGTATGTATGTATGCATGTATGTATGTATGTATGTATGTATGTATGTGTGTGTATGTATGTATGTATGTATGTATTTATGTATGGATGTATGTATGTATGTATGTATGTATGTATGCATGCTGCATGTAGTATGTATGTATGTATGTATGTATGTATGTATGCATGTATGTATGTATGTATGTATGTATGTATGTTGTATGTAGTATGTATGTATGTATGTATGTATGTATGCATGTATGTATGTATGTATGTATGTATGTATGTATGTATGTATGTATGTATGCATGTATGTATGTATGTATGTATGTATGTATGTATGTATGTATGTATGTGTATGAATGTACGTGTATATGTATGATGCATGTGTGCGCGTATGTACTGTATGTTTTGTGTGGTAAGTAGCTTGCTTACGAACCACATGGTTCTGGGTTCAGTCACACTGCGTGGCACCTTGGGCAAGTGTCCTCTACTATAGCCTCGGGCCGACCAAAGCCTTGTGAGTGGACTTGGTAGATGGAAACTGATAGAAGCCTGTCGATATATATGTATATATATATATATATATATTAAATAAGAGATAAAACCACTATTAGGCAAATCAAACAGTGAAAATCATAAACCAATACATAGAAAAATAATAAAAAAAATATAAAATTCCAATTAAAATATTTAAATTAAAGTAAAATTAAAAAAATATTTAAATAATGTAAACTTATGAATTTTAAATATACATACATATATATATATATATTATATATATATATATATATATATATATATAGATATATATATATATATATTATATATATGTTTATTAGTATTATTATTTTATTTTATTTTATTTATTATTTATTTTTATATTTTATTAAAAGTATTTTTTATTTATTTTAAGTATTAAAAGTTTAATATAAGATAAAGAGTAAAAACACTACGATAGTTTCATGCCCGTAACCAATTCGAATAACAATAATTTTAATTCAATTAATAATTCGAATTATGGTTACAGTCAATCTTCAGGTTAATTGTAATATTTTAATAAGTAATCAGAAATATTTAAACAATATTTTTAAGAAATAAATAATATAATAATTTTACTTATAAAAAACTCTATTATCAAACTAGAAACTTATCGATTATGATTATATCACAACATCAATTATAATGTTAAATATTAATTTTAATTTTTAAGTATTAATTTTAAGTATATAAATTATCAATGAAAATATATATATGTATATAAATATTATAATTATGATCTAAAATAATCTCTATAAATAAATATATATGCACATATAATAAAGACCTAATAAATTAATTTTTCATATTTAAAGATGAAATAGCTAATTTCAAAAAAACAAACAAACAATCTTAAACGAACGCAATAGCAAATTAACTATCTTTATATCTCGTTGGCTAAATAATAACTTTCAGGAATCTTATATTTAAAATACTTAAAGAAAAAATCAATTCGAGTTATATAGTATCAAATAAATACTATAAATATATTTATCAATGGGGATAATAAATCTAGCAAATATCAATTTAAAAAGACAATAGATAAGTTAAAATAATAATTATAAGAAATTTAAAACTACAATTAATGCTTTAATTAATGCTATGAGATGTATATACATAAACCTAACTTTAACAACTCGTATACTTGCTATCAAACAACATATCTATCGCTAAGTAAATTCTTACGAATAAACTTAAAGTTAATATCTAATAATTATATAGAAAATTACGATAATTAGATCATTACATAAACAACGATATTTACATAAAAAACAATATTATTACACCATAAGACTTATAAAATATTAAAATTTAAAGATCTTAAATATAAATATATACTTAGCAGCTAAGTATATAATTATATTTAAGATGTTTAAAGTTTGGATTTACTCCCTATTATTATTATTATTATTATTATTATTATTATTATTATTATTATTATTACTATTATATTATTATTATTATTATTATTATTATTATTATTATTATTATTAATTATTATTATTATTTCTTATTATTATATTATTATTATTATTTATTATTATTATGTATTATTATTATTATTATTATTATTATTATTGAGTGAGAGAGGCAGTTCATGCCATCAAAGTGACACTTGGGGTAAAATATACGAAGCCCATATACCCATCATGACTACCCGTCTGATAAAGGTACACCAGGCACATGCATCACAACCATATGTGCGCGACATGGTGATCTCATATCAAGATAAACAGCACATGACCTTGCAGGTGGGGCCCAGTTAGAATTTTCTTCAGGTTGAGTAGCCCATCCTGCTCAAACGGTCCCTGAATAAGGGTTGCTTTAGGATGTTGAACGAAACACCTATGTTTCCAGAGGTGAACCATTCAAACTCCAAAGAATCCCTCTCAACACACGGCCATGATGCTCCCCCACTTCTTCTGCTCGTGATCAGAGATGCACATATCGTCAGCCACTAAGGGACATGCTCAACTGGTTAAGGTCAAACAACTGACAAGCAAATCTGTGGTATTGAGCAGAATATTTGCTGTAGCCCATCTTTTATGTGGTATTGAGCAGAATATTATTATCATTATATTATTATTATTATTATTATTATTATTATTATTATTATTATTATTATTATTATTATTATTATTATTATATTATATATATATATATTATATGTATATGTTTTGTGTCTGTGTTTGTCCTCCCCCAACATCGCTTGACAACCGATGCTGTGTGTTTACGTGCCCGTCACTTAGCGGTGGGGGGTGGGACAAACACAAACACAGACACACAAACATATACAAATATATACACACATATATATACATATATATACGACAGGCTTCTTTCAGTTTCCGTGTACCAAATCCACTCACAAAGTTTTGGTCGGCTCGAGGCTATAGTAGAAGACACTTGCCGATACAAAGGGGCCGATACAGCTTTGTACCAGTGATATCACAACTCATTTCTACAGCTGAGTTAACTGGAGTAACGTGAAATAAAGTGTCTTGCTCAAGAACACAACACGCAGCCCGGTTCGGGATTCGAACTCACTACCTGATGACTGTGAGCCCGACGTTCTTACCCCTGAGCCATGCGCCTTCACTTCTCAAACAAATCAACCCCAGTACTTTTTTAAAAGACTGATAATTATTCTATCGGTCACTTTTGCCGAACCGCTAAGTTACGGGGACGTAAACACAGCAGCATCGGTTGTCAAGCAATGTTGGGGGGACAAACACAGACACACAAACACACACACAGACACACACACATACACCAACACACACACACACACACACACACACACACACACACCCATATATATATATATATATACGACGGGCTTCTTTCAGTTTCCGTCTACCAATTCTACTCCCAAGTTTTTGGTCGACCCGCGGTTATAGTAGAAGACACTTACTCAAGGTGCCACGCAGTGGGACTGAACCCGGTGCCATGTGGTTCGTAAGCAAGCTACTTACCACACAGCCACTTCTACACCTAGGAGTGAATTTCTGCTACTATTCATTCTATAAAAATTAAGAAAGTCTTGCAGATTTTTATTTTTCCAGATATTTTGAAATATTGTACATCATAGGATTAACGCCCTACGATCATCCTATTATAATCTAAGTGCAGCTAATCCTCGATTAATGCGGATTAGTACATATTCTGTAAATGAATGAATATATTTATACATGTGTATATTTATGTATGCATATACAAGTGACTGAGTATTCCACAAACATATACCCTCTTACTCTGTGTGTGTGTGTGTGGAACAAGGTTCTTTTATCTTTCTTTTATCTTTTACTTGTTTCAGTCATTTGACTGCGGCCATGCTGGAGCACCGCCTTTAGTCGAGCTAATCGACACCGGGACTTATTCTTTGTAAGCCCAGTACTTATTCTATCGGTCTCTTTTTGCCGAACCGCTAAGTGACGGGGACGTAAACACACCAGCATCGGTTGTCAAGCAATGCTAGGAGGACAAACACAGACACACAAACACACATACATATATATATATATATACATATATACGACAGGCTTCTTTCAGTTTCCGTCTACCAAATCCACTCACAAGGCATTGGTCGGCCCGGGGCTATAGCAGAAGACACTTGCCCAACATGCCACACAGTGGGACTGAACCCGGAACCATGTGGCTGGTTAGCAAGCTACTTACCACACAGCCATGTGTGTATGTGTTGGCACAGTATAAGAACGCACGACTTGATGTTAGTGACACTCCAAAGATGTAAGCAATAGTAAATATTTCGTACCTTTTCACATCAAATTAGTTCCCTTCAATGGCGTTAGAAACGGTTTCGTACTGAAACAAGTGTTACTAGTCATAAAGATGTTCTGTGGAGGCGCAATGGCCCAGTGGTTAGGGCAGCGGACTCGCGGTCGTAGGATCGCGGTTTCGATTCCCAGACCGGGCGTTGTGAGTGTTTATTGAGCGAAAACACCTAAAGCTCCACGAGGCTCCGGCAGGGGATGGTGGTGATCCCTGCTGTACTCTTTCACCACAACTTTCTCTCACTCTTACTTCCTGTTTCTGATGTACCTGTATTTCAAAGAGCCGGCCTTGTCACTCTCTGTGTCACGCTGAATATCCCCGAGAACTACGTTAAGGGTACACGTGTCTGTGGAGTGCTCAGCCACTTACACGTTAATTTCACGGGCAGGCTGTTCAGTTGATTCGGATCAACCGGAACCCTCGTCGTCGTAACCGACGGAGTGCTTCCAAAGTTGTGCTAAATAAACCACACACACACACACACACACACACGCACACACATACACACACACGCACACACATACACACACACACACATACGGGTAAGTTGGAGCTATATTATTTTAAACAGATTCGGTGTCATGCACTTTAAAGTTTCGTTTGCTCATTACAGGGACCTTGAACGACCTTACGAAACTTTGACATGCCAAATCAAACTGCTTTAATTAATAATAATAATAATAATTAATTCTTTTTTTTGGCCACAAGGGCTGACAAATATGATTGGAAAACATAAAGGGACAAACAGGACGAAAGGTTACAAAAGGTTTTTGTCCTTTGTGAAAAAAAACGAGTAAAAAGCAGTATAACATGACAACTCCCAATAGAGAGACGCTTCGAAAAAAAGAAAAGGTCTCGGCGTGGAAAAACCCATAAAGTCACGGGAGCCTGGTCAAAAGGGGTGGGGGTAGAGAGCCCCTTTCTCCTTTTAATATACTTTTTCAATTACAGGCGAAACCTGAGAATTGGTCCATTTATACTGGCCATTCTTGCACAAATCACCCACCTTTCATAAAACTTGCTATCAGACAGCACTCTCCTCTCTAACCTCATCTTCCTTTTCAAGTGAAACTTGAAAATGTTGATGAGGCCTTGACCAAAGAGGAAAGTGTCTGACTTTAGCCCTTTCAAACGGGTCCACCATACAACCTCTTTCGCCATAGCCACTAAGCACAGGAAAACTGCCTTGCCCTCCTCGTTAAAGGAGGTCGGCGGGGCAATCTTCACTATGGGTTCAACTGATAGCCGGATCCGTCCTATACGTGACAGTAGCTGTTCGACATAAAATTAATAATAATAATAATAATAATGATTTCAAATTTTGCCTTAAGGCCAGCAATTTCGGGGAAGGATGAGAGACAAAGTCAACCACGGCGCAATTTGAACTCAGAACGTAAAGACGGACGAAATGCCGCTAAGCATTTTCACCGGCGTAATAACGATTGTGCGCTCACTGCATTACGACCAACAGTCACTGGTGCTACTGCTATTTCGGCCACTGGTCATTTCCCCAACTTTAGTCTTGTGAGTGGATTTGGTTGACGGAAACTGAAAGAAGCCTGTCGTATATATTAGAATGTGTATATGTATGTGTGTGTGTGTTTGTGTGTCTGTGTTTGTCCCCCTAGCATTGCTTGACACCGATGCTGGCGTGTGTTTATGTCCCCGTTACTTAGCGGTTCGGCAAAAGAGACGATAGAATAAGTACTGGGCTTACAAAAGAATAGTTCCGGGGGTCGAGTTGCTCGATTAAAGGCGGTGCTCCAGCATGGCCGCAGTCTAATGACTGAAACAAGTAAAAGAGTAAAAGAGTAAGAGTAAAGAGTATATATATATATATATATATATATATATATATGAAGTTTGAAAACGCCATTATATAAGATAAATTTAAATTTTAGTCTACACACAAGACAGCTATTATGCTATCCCCCACAAAAAAAACCACGTGGATTCTGTTGAGACTATTAAGAAACAATTATGAACTTTTAAAAATATTTTTGATAAGGTTCGTTTTTTCAAGAAGAACCGAAACATGTAAAATTTCTAAGAAAATTAAAATTTATCTTATATAGTGGCGTTTTCAAACTTCATATATATATATATACATATATATATATATACTCTTTACTCTTACTCTTTTACTCTTTTACTTGTTTCAGTCATTAGACTGCGGCCATTCTGGAGCACCGCCTTTAATCGAGCAACTCGATCCCGGAAATTATTCTTTTGTAAGCCCAGTACTTATTCTATCGGTCTCTTTTGCCGAACCGCTAAGTGACGGGGACATAAACACACCAGCATCGGTTGTCAAGCAATGCTAGGGAGACAAACACAGACACACAAACACACACATACATATACACATATATACATATATACGACAGGCTTCTTTCAGTTTCCGTCTACCAAATCCACTCACAAGGCATTGGTCGGCCCGGGGCTATAGCAGAAGACCTTCCCAAGATGCCCCGCAGTGGGTCTAACCCGGAACCATGTGGTTGGTAAACAAGCTACTTACCACACAGCCCCTCCTGCGCCTATGTATATAATATATTACATATATACGACGGGTTTTCTTTCAGTTTCCGTCTACCAAATCCACTCACAAGGCTTTGGTCGGCCCGGGGCTATAGCAAAGACACTTGCCCAAGATGCCACGCAGTGGGACTGAACCCGGAACCATGTGGTTGGTTAGCAAGCTACTTACCACACAGCCACTCCTGCGCTAGTGTATATATATATTATATATATATATATATATATATATATAATATATATACACTGGCAAACAAACAAATTTATAAAGTGAAAGGGTGGAGAAGGTAGAATAAGAGGGACGAAGAATAAAGAAAGAAACAAAATCTGTAAAAGAAAGAGCACTACTACATGTATGTGTATGTGAAAGAGATGTGAAGGAATGAAGAAAAATGAAGAGAAAGAAGGACAAGAGAA